>NW_026660358.1:0-3150 GCF_009828535.3 Hylobates moloch | reverse complement strand
GGCTGGAGTGCAGTGGCATGATCTCAGCTCACTGCAACCTCCGCCTCCCAGGTTCACTCCATTCTCCTGCCTCAGCCTCCCGAGTAGCTGGGACTACAGGCACCCGCCACCACACCCGGCTAATTTTTTGTTTTTAGTAGAGATGGGATTTTACTGTGTTAGCCAGGATGGTCTTGATCTCCTGATCTCGTGATCTGCCCGCCTCGGCCTCCGAAAGTGCTGGGATTACAGGTGTGAGCCACCGCGCCCGGCAATACTATCTTATTTTTTTTGGACATCCTTACAGTATTATTATTACTGTAAAGTTCCTCTTCCGCTCATTTTTTTTCCTGAAGATTGGTAGAAAATTCCACATTAATAGTGCAAAAATAAAAATCATAGGCAACTATAAGAAATAATTATTGTTTGACAACAATCACACCAATTCAGTGATAGTAACAGAGCATATTGTGAGAAAAAAATAAGTTTTTTTTTTCTTTTCCTGAGAAGAGACAATATGTTTGCAGGTATCTTCTCACCAACCAAAGTAGGCACACCTCTGTGGGACAAACAAGCTCATTTTGTCAAGAGACTTGTTTATAGAATCATTGTAAAAAAAAAAAAAGGATTATTTCTCCAAAGAATATTTCCAACATTTTCGAGAATCTTGGATGGAAAAGCCAGTACCACAATAAACCAATGTAAATTTTAATGTAGCTTTTTCTCTTCTTCTTCTTCTTTTTTTTTTTTTTTTTTGAGACAGAGTCTCACTCTGTTGTTGCCCAGGCTCAAGTGCAGTGGTGCGATCTCAGCTCACTGCAACCTCCACCACTTGGGTTCAAGCGATCCTTCTGCCTCAGCCTCCTGAGTAGCTGGGATTACAGGCATGCACCACCATGCCTGACTAATTTTTGTATTCTTAGTAGAGACAAGGTTCTGCCATGTTAGCCAGTTTGGTCTCCAATTCCTGGCCTCAAGCAATCCACCCACCTCAGCCTCACAAAGTGCAGGGATTAGAGGCATGAGCCACCACTCTCCGGGCTAATGTAGCTTTTTGTAAAAGAATAAGAATAAATTCTAAGAAATTAACATAACTTGTGGGAAACCAGTATGTTAGCAACATAGGAAATTTGGTAAGTTCCAGACAAGAAGCTAAAAATGTGTAACTATAGATCATGGTAATGAAAGCATAGGGTTTAACTATATTATTCATTTCTGTGACAAAGTCTGTTATAATTATCATCACATTTTAGTCAGCTTAGCAGATCACACTTTGAACTCTCTAGGATAGGCTGGAAAAGTAAACTGGAAAGTAAAGAACAAAGTGTCTTTGTAAGAAGGCCAACTCCTTGTTGAGCCAATACACATAATATCCTATAAATAATGGACCGCTGACCAGGCATGGTGGCTCACGACTTTAATCCCAGCACTTTGGGAGGCCGAGGTGGGCAGATCACCTGAGGCTGGGAGTTTGAGATCGGCCTGATCAACACGGAGAAACCCCGTCTCTACTAAAAATACAAAATTAGCTGGGCGTGGTGGCACATGCCTGTAATCCCAGCTACTCGGGAGGCTGAGGCAGGAGAATCGCTTGAATCCGGGAGGCAGAGGTTGCGGTGAGCTGAGATTGTGCCATTGCACTCCAGCCTGGGCAACAAAAGTGAAACTCCATCTCAAAAAAAAAAGAATGGACCGCTAACACTTAAGTGATAATAATACTGTAATAATAAAAATCTTGCATTTATAGAAAGCTTTACACTTTTCAAGTGCCTTTATTTTAGCTTATTTGATATCCCCAAATCATGAGTATTCATCTTTGGACCCTGAGGAAAATTTATTCTTCTTTCAAAAGACTCTTGGGCTATCTTGCTTTGTGCAAGAAAACAGTGCAAGTCAGTGACTACTTTACTCCCAAGCATGAATTTTGCTTTCCTCATAACACAATATAATAGGAATCCAACAGAACATGAAAGCAGGTTTAAATTGCTATGAATCAGTGAAACAAAACCCTTATTGAAATCACAAATTATTTATCTTAGAGATATAATTCTCCAGATGAACAAAATAATATATTTGATGGAAACTGCTAGCTGTCTACCAAAATCTATTTTCCTTCTTTTCCTGGGCATATGACTACCAGGGTAGATCACATTTTCCAGCATCCTTTGTGGTTACTTGTTGCTATAGAACATGAGAAGTAATCAATTCTACTACTTGGCCTGAGCTGTAGGGCACAGGGTATGTTTCTTC
The DNA here is from genome assembly GCF_009828535.3 of Hylobates moloch. Taxonomy (NCBI): domain Eukaryota; kingdom Metazoa; phylum Chordata; class Mammalia; order Primates; family Hylobatidae; genus Hylobates; species Hylobates moloch. The sequence continues at coordinate 921 of NW_026660358.1, read as the reverse complement.
CTGTTCTCTTTTCCTTTTTCACTTGAAGGAAATGATTGGCAATCTCACTTTGCCATGTATATGGCAACAGTGCCCTAGGGGATGGTTGTGCAAGCTGATGGAAGGTACCTGAGTCTTTGACTCATATCAGGGAGCCAAGCTGCCCTGGACTGTTCTCTGCATACAGTGAGTAAGAGAAACTTTTGCTTTCTTTCTTTCTTTTTTTTTTTTTTTTAGAAAGGGGCACCACCTCTCCCCCCAGGCTGGAGTGCAGTGGCGCAATCTCGGCTCACTGCAAGCTCCGCCTCCCGGGTTCACGCCATTCTTCTGCCTCAGCCTCCCGAGTAGCTGGGACTACAGGCGCCTGCCACCACGCCCGGCTAATTTTTTGTATTTTTAGTAGAAACAGGGTTTCACCGTGGTGTCGATCTCCTGACCTCGCAATCCGCCTGTCTCGGCCTCCCAAAGTGCTAGGATTACAAGCGTGAGCCACTGCGCCCGGCCTTTTGCTTTCTTTAAGCAATTGTATTTAGCATCTATTTGCTATATCAGCTTATCTTTACTGTAATATATTTTCCTTAAATAGAAAGATTTTTATCATGAGAATGAATGTCATGTAACTGTGAAGATGTAGATAAAAAGATAAGGGATACAGCTCATCTTTGTCAAATGGAGCAAAGTTCACACATCCATGGTGGTATCCAAACCATGCTTAATAAAAACCAATTCGGCCGGGCGCGGTGGCTCACGCTTGTAATCCCAGCACTTTGGGAGGCCGAGACGGTCGGATCACGAGGTCAGGAGATTGAGACCACGGTGAAACCCCATCTCTACTTATGAATTACTGATCAGTGCTTTGAATCCCCCCCTCAAAAAATCTACAAAATCACCTATAAGAGCTAACCAATTAAAGAAAGAAAGAAAGCAAAAACTCAAAAGAAA
>NW_026660357.1:2746-3151 GCF_009828535.3 Hylobates moloch | reverse complement strand
ACAGAAGCTTTCTGCCAAACTTCTTCCTGTTTTGTGCATTCAACTAACAGAGTTGAATTTTACTGTTGATTGAGAAGTTCTGAAACAGTCTTTCTGTAGAATGTGCAAGGTGACATTCGGAGCACTAATGGGCCTATAGTGGAAAAAGGAATATCTTCAAAATAAAACTACACAGAAGTTTTCTGCCAAACTTCTCTCTGTTCTGTGCATTCAACTAACAGAGATGAACCTTACTTTTGATAGAGAAGTTTTGAAACTCTCTTTCTGTGGAAAGTGCAGGCCGACATTGGAATTGCTACGGTGCCTATAGTGGAAAAAGCATCTTCAAATAAAAGCTACAGAGAAGCATTCTGTGAAACTTCTTTCTGATCTGTGCATTCAACTTACACTGTTGAACCTTACTTT
>NW_026660357.1:832-2699 GCF_009828535.3 Hylobates moloch | reverse complement strand
CCCTTTCTGTAGAAACTGCAAGCGGACATTCGGAGCGCTAAGGGGCCTATTGTGGAAAAAGGAATATCTTCAAATAATAACTGCACAGAACCATTCTGTGAAACTTCTTTCTGATCTGTGCATTCAACTGGCAGAGTTGAACGTTACTTTTGATTCAGGAGTTTTGAAAAACCCTTTCTGTAGAAAGTGTAAGTGTACAGTGTGAGCACTAAGGGGCTTATGGTGGAAAAAGGAATATCTTGAATTGAAAACTACACAGAATCATTCTGCCAAACTTCCTTCTGTTCTGTGCATTCAACTAACAGAGTTGAACGTTACTTTTCATTGAGAAGTTCTGAAACTATCATTCTGTACAAACTGCAAGCGGACATTCGGGGCGCTAAGGGGCCTATAGTGGAAAAAGGAATATCTTCAAATAAAAACAACACAGATGCTTTCTGCGAAACTTCTTTGTGATATGTGCATTAAGCTAAGACAGTTGAACCTTACTTTTGATTGAGAAGTTCTGAAACACTCTTTCTGTAAAAAGTGCAAGCGGATATTCGGAGCGCTGTGGGGCCTATAGTGGAAAAAGGAATATCTTCATATTAAAACTATCCAGAATCATTCTGTGTAACTTCTTTCTCATCTGTGCATTCAATCATCAGAGTTGAACTTTTCTTTTGATTTAGGAGTTTTGAAACACTGTTTCTGTAGAAACTGCATGGAGTCATTCGGAGCGCTATGGATCCTACAGTGGAAAAAGGAATATCTTCAAATAAAAACTACAGAGAAGCATTCTGCCAAAGTTCTTTCTGTTCCGTGTATTCACCTAACAGGGTTGAACCTTACTGTTGATTGTTAAGTTCTGAAACACTCTTTCTATAGAAACTGCAAGCAGACATTCCGGGCGTTAATGGCAAATAGTGCAAAAAGGAATATCTTCAAATAAAAACTACACAGAAGCATTCTGCCAAACTTTTTTCTGTTCTGTGCATTCAACTAACAGAATTGAACCTTACTGTTGATGGAGAAGTTCTGAAACACTCTTTCTGTAGAAACTGTAACCGGACATTCGGAACACTGAGGGCCGTATAGTGGAAAAAGGAATATCTTCAAATAAAAACTACAGAGATGCATTCTGTGAAACTTCTTTCTGATCTTTGCATTCAACTAGCAGACTTGAACCTTACCTTTGATTCAGTAGTTGTGAAACACTCTTTTTGTAGAAACTGGAAGAGGATATACCGAGTGCTAAGGGGCCTATAGTGGAAAAAGGAATATCTTCAATAAAACCTACACAGAATCATTCTGCCAAACTTCTTTCTGTTCTGTGCATTCAACTAAAAGGGTTGAACCTTACTGTTGATTGAGGAGTTCTGAAACACTCTTTATGTAGAACTTGCAAGGGGACATTCGGAGAACTAAGGGGCCTATACTGGAAAAAGGAGTATCTTCCATTTAAAACTACACAGAAGCAATCTGTGAAACTACTTTCTGGTCTGTGTATTCAACTAGCAGAGTTGAACCTTACTTTAGATTGAGGAGTTTGAAACACTCTTTATTTTGAAACTCCAAGTGGACATTCAGTGCACTAAGTGGCTTATAGTGTAAAAAGGAATATCTTCAAATAACAACTACACAGAATCATTCTGCCAAACTTCTTTCTGTTCTGTGCATTCAATTGAGTTGAACCCTACTGTTGATTGAGAAGTTCTGAAACACTCTTTCTTTCAAAGCTGCAAGCGGACATTCGGAGCGCAAAGGGGATTATAGTGTAAAAAGTAACATCTTCAAATAGAAACTACACAGAAGCATTCTGTGAAACTTCCTTCTCATCTGTGCATTCAACTAGCAGAATTGAACGTTACTTTTGATTGAGAATTTG
>NW_026660357.1:0-732 GCF_009828535.3 Hylobates moloch | reverse complement strand
GAAACACTCTTTCTGTAGAAACTGCAAGCGCACATTCGGAGCACTAAGGGGCCTATAGTGGAAAAAGGAATATCTTCAAATTAAAACTACAGAGAAGCATTCTGCGAAACTTCTTTCTGATCTGTGCATTCACCTAGCAGAGGTGAACGTTACTTTTGATTGAGGAGTTTTGAAACACTCTTTCTGTAGAACCTGCAAGTGGACATTCGGAGCACTAAGTGGCCTATAGTGGAAAAAGCAATTTCTTGAAATAAAAACTACACAGAATCAATCTGCCAAACTTCTTTCTGTTCTGTGCATTTAAATAACAGAATTGAACACTACTGTTGATTGACAAGTTCTGAAACACTCTTTCAACTAACAGTGTTGAACTTTACTGTTGATTGAGAAGTTCTGAAACACTCTTTCTTTAGAAACTGCAAGCGGACATTCGGAGAACTGAGGGGCCTATAGTGGAAAAAGGAATACGTTCAAATTAAAACTACACAGAAGAATTCTGTGAAACTTCTTTCTGATCTTTGCATTCAACTAGCAGTGTTGAACCTTACTTTTGATTGAGGAGTTTTGAAACACTCTTTCTGTAGCAAGTGCAAGTGGACATTCCGAGAAATAATCGGCTTAAAGTGGTAAAAGGAATATCTTGACAGAAAAACTACAAAGAATCATTCTGCCAAACTACTTTCTTTTCTGTGCATTCAACTAACGGATTTGAACCTTACTTTTGATTGAGAA
>NW_026660356.1:0-3152 GCF_009828535.3 Hylobates moloch | reverse complement strand
CAGCAGGGCCCCAGGAGCCCCAGTGCCACGGCAACACCTTCCATAAGTGGCTCCTGAATGTGTCTTTGATCCCTGAGGCCAGCGCTAGGTCTGTCCTGGTTACCACGTGGCTGGCACGTGGCCTGGCATGAGGATGGCTGAAGGGGCAAGTGCGTGAACGGAGGCGTCTCAGCTGTGCCCTTCCTTGGTTTCTTCCTGACTTCTCTGGGCAGCTCTTAGGTTAAAGTAAGTCCTGCCTTATTTTAACAGATGTTTATTAAACATCTGCCCTGGCCAGGCCCTGAGCAGGCTCCAAGGACTCTGCCCTGAACATGGTAGGCCCCTCCTGGTGCCGGTGGGTGGATGGGGGAAATTAGTTCCAGTGTCCCACACGTGACTGCCTAATTCCACATGGGATTTGCGTGTGGAAGAGGGAAACAGAACAGACCTTTCCTTCTGTGAGAGGGACGCTGGCATGGACAGTCAGGATGGGGAGATGAGAGTAGAAGTTACTCAGAGCTACTTTAGGGCCCAGCACATAAGTTAGAGATACTTTGGGGCCTGGCACGTTGGCTCACACCTGTAATCTCAGCACTTGGGGAGGCGGATGCTGGAGGATCGCTCCAGCCCAGGAGTTTGTGACCAGCCTGGTCAACATGAGACCCGTCTCTACTTTTAAAAATTAAAAAAAAAAAAAGATATTTTGGGCAGAGAGAAGTGGCTGTGCAAAAGTGGGTGTTTGCTGAGTTTGTTCAAGGAGCAGAAAGGAGGCTGCAAGTGTGTGAGGGGCAGAGGGCCTGGGAGTTTGTGTGTGTCTGAGGGGGATGGGAAAGGGAGTGTTACTTGGGCTGTGAAAAAAGCTCTTCCTTGCTGTCTGGTGGGAGTAGATGGGGGAGGCCTCCAGGCCAAGGCAGGTGTGTGGGGCCCCAAGGCCCAGCTGGTGAGAGAACCTCACAGCTCCCAGGCTGTCCTTCCCCACCAGCCTCCCTGCCCTTCGCTATCCTGACGCTGGTGAACGCCCCGTATAAGCGAGGATTTTACTGCGGGGATGACTCCATCCGGTACCCCTACCGTCCAGACACCATCACCCACGGGCTCATGGCTGGAGTCACCATCACGGCCACCATCGTCCTCGTAAGGCAGGAGGGGCTCAGAGGGACTGGGGAGGGGATGGGGTGGGGCACAGCCCTGCCCTGGAGGTCCGCGTGGGGCTGGGGGACACAGCCTTGCCCTGAGTGGCACCTGTGGGTAATAGGGCCCCCTTTAGAGTCCCCAGCTCTCCAGCAGCCTTGGGGCGGCCCGTGGGGAGGAGTGAGGCCCCTGGGCTGACCGAGACCCCCACTGGTTCCTGCGGCCGCCCCACTTGCAGGTCTCTGCCGGGGAAGCCTACCTGGTGTACACAGACCGGCTCTATTCTCGCTCTGACTTCAACAACTACGTGGCTGCTGTATACAAGGTGCTGGGGACCTTCCTGTTCGGGGCGGCCGGGAGCCAGTCTCTGACAGACCTGGCCAAGTACATGATTGGGCGTCTGAGGCCCAACTTCCTAGCCGTCTGCGACCCCGACTGGAGCCGGATCAACTGCTCAGTCTATGTGCAGCTGGAGAAAGTGTGCAGGGGAAACCCTGCGGACGTCACCGAGGCCAGGTGGGTGTGGACTAGCAGCCTTCACTCTTGGGGGGAATGGGAGCTGAAGAAGGCCCAGGGGCCAAATCACGAAGAGCCAGCAGGCAGCTGGCCAGGCAGGAGCCAGACCTCAGGGTTCCATGGGCCCCGCAGACACTGGGAGGCCGAGGGGAGCATGCCCTGTCTCCGTCTCCCCTAAATTTCACACCCTGCCTTCTTCTGCACTATCTCTTTTTTTTTTGAGACAGAGTCTCGCTCTGTTGCCCAGGCTGGAGTGCAGTGGCATGATCTTGGCTCACTGCAACCTCTGCCTCCCAAGTTCAAGAGATCCTCCTGCCTCAGCTCCCCGAGTAGCTGGGATTACAGGCACCTGCCACCACACTCAGCTAATTTTTGTATTGTTAGTAGAGACGGGGTTTCACCATGTTGGCCAGGCCGGTCCCGAACTCCTGACGTCAGGTTGTCCACCCACCTCGGCCTCACAAAGTGCTGGGATTACAGGTGTGAGCCACGGTGCCCGGCCTTCTGCACTATCTTCTTACCGTCTCTACTGATAAGTCCTTAAACTTTTCACCTAATTGTTGACCTTTTTAAAAAATTGAAATAAAATTTGTGTAAGATAAAAGTCACAATTTTTTCCATTTTAATGTGTCCAGTTCATTTTTAGTACATTCATAATGTTGTGCAGCCATCTCCTTGACCTAGTTCCAGAATATTTTCATCACATCAGAAAGAAACCCCTCAGCCTGGGGAACATGGCAAAACCCCGTCTCTACAACAATCAAAATGTTAGCAGCCACGATGATGGTGCACCTTCACTCCCAGCAGCCACGATGGGGGTACACCTGCATTCCCAGCTACTGTGGAGGCTGAGGCAGGAGGATCCCCTGAACTTGGGAGGCAGAGGTTGCAGTGAGCCAAGATGGTGCCACTGTATTCCAGCCTGGGCGACACAGCGAGACCCTGTCTCCAAAAAAAAAAAGAAAGAGAAAAGAAAAGAAAAGGAAAGAAAAAGAACCCTTGTGGCCGGGCGCGGTGGCTCACGCCTGTAATCCCAGCACTTTAGGAGGCCGAGGTGGGCAGATCACGAGGTCAGGAGATTGAGACCATCCTGGCTAACACGGTGAAACCCCATCTCTATTAAAAATACAAAAAATTAGCCGGGCATGGTGGCGGGCACCTGTAGTCCCAGGTACTCGGGAGGCTGAGGCAGGAGAAAGGCGTGAACCTGGGAGGCAGAGCTTGCAAGTGAGCAGAGATCGCGCCACTGCACTCCAGCCTGGGCCCCAAAAAAAACCTTGTATCTGTCACTGTCCCTCCCCACCCCAGGCAACACCATGTCCTATTTTCTCTGGCGGATTGTCTGTTTTTCGCTCTGTCGCCCAGGCTGGAGTGCGATCTTCGCTCACTGCAACCTCCGCCTCCTGGGTTCCTCTGCCTCCCGGGTTCATGCCGTTCTCCTGCCTCAGCCTCCTGAGTAGCTGAGACTACAGGCGTGCGCCACCACGCCCAGCTAATTGTTGTATAAGTTAGTGCATTCTTGTATG
>NW_026660355.1:0-3152 GCF_009828535.3 Hylobates moloch | reverse complement strand
AGAATGGCGTGAACCCAGGAGGGGGAGCTTGCAGTGAGCCGAGATCATGCCATTTCACTCCAGCCTGGGCTACAGAGCGAGACTCCGTCAAAAAAAAAATTAAACATTTATTTAAAGAAATAATATTAAATAATATTAAAAAATTCCTCAACATTTGATATCAACATTCAAGTACAAGAAAGTTACAGAACATCAAGCAGATTTAACCCAAAGAAGACCACCTCAAGGCACTTAACTGAACTCCCAAAGGTTAAGGATAAAGAAATGATTCTAAAAGCAGCGAGAGAAGAGACACAAATAACATTCAGTGGAACTCCAATACATCTGACAGCAGACTTTTCAGGGGAAAGTTTACAGGCTGAGAGAGTGGCATTACATATTTAAAAAGCTGAAGAAAAAAAGACTTTTACTTTAGAATAATGTATCTGGCAAAAAGTCCTTTAAACTTGACAGAGAAATAAGAACTTTTTCCGACAAACAAAAACTGAGGTATTTCATTAACACCAGACCTGTCCTACAAGAACTACTAAAGGAAGTTCTTAGCCTGAAAGAAAAAAAGTGAGTGAGCAATAAGAAGTCATCTGAAGGTACAAAACTCACTAGTAATAGCACATGGAGAAACACAAAATATTATAACATGATAATTATGGTGTGCAAAAATCTCAAATAGAAAGAGTAAACAATAAACCAATAAAAAATAACTACAATATATTTCGAAGACATAGACAGTAAAATAGGGAAGGGAGAGAAACAACAAAAAGTTTAAAAGAATGCCAGTGGGGTTAAAGTGTAGAGTTTTTATTAGTTGCTTTTCTTGTTTCTTTGCTTATGCAATCAATGTTAAATTGTCCACAGTCTAAAATGATGTGTTATAAGATATTATATTCAAGCCTCACGGTAATTTTAAATCAAAAAGCATACCACAGATGTACAAAAAGCAAAAAGCAATGAATTAGATAATATTAAAAGACAAATCACCTTCACTAAAAGGAAGACAGGAAGAAAGAAAAGAACGATGAGAGGACGAAAATCAATCAGAAAACAAGTAACAAAATGGCAGGAGTAAGTGCTTATCAATAATAACATTGAATGTACATGAACTAAATACTCCAGTCAAAAGACAAATAGTGGATGAATGGATAGAGAAGCAAGACAATAATCTGTGACCTACAAAAAAAATACTTTACCTATAAAGATACATTTAGACTGAAAATAAAATGATGGAAAAAGTTATTCCATGCCAATAGAAACCCAAAAGGAGCAGAAATAGCTTTACTTATACCACACAAAAATAGATTTCAACAAAAGACTGTAGGAAGATATTAAGAAGGTCATTATAAAGTAATAAAGAGATCAATTCTTCAAGAGGATATAATTGGAAATATATATGCACCCAACACTAAAGCACCTAGATAAATGAAGCAAATACTGTAAGAGCTAAAGAAAGAGACATCAATACAGTAATGGCTGGATACTTCAACACCCCACTGTAGTCATTGGATAGACCTTCCAGAGAATCAACAAAGAAACATCAGACTTCATCTGCACTGCATAACAAATGAACCTAATAGATATTTACAGAAAATTTCATCCAACAGTGCAGAATACGCATTCTTCTTCTCTGCACATGGGTTATTTTCAAGGATAGACCATATGTTAAGTAACAAGTCTAAAAACATTAAAAAAATTTGAAGTAATATCAAGCATTTTCTCTGACCACAATGGAACAAACTAGAAATCCATTAAAAAATGAATTTCAGAAACTATACAAACACTTGGACATTAAACAATATGCTCTTGAATGATCAGTAGGTCAATAAAAATGCTAAAAAGAAAATGGAAAAATTTCGTGAAGCAAATGATAATAGAAACATAGCATAGCCAAACCTGTGGAATATAGTAAAAGAGGTACTATTATAAAAGGAAAATTTATAACTGTAAGTGCCTATATAAAAATCAGAAAAGCTGCAAATAAATAACCTAACAATACATCTTAATTCACTAGAATAAAAAGGCCAAACCAAACTCAAAATTAGAAGAAAAGAAATAAAAATTAGAGTAGACATTAAATGAAGAAAACAATGCAAAAGATCAATGAAACAAAAAGTTGATTTTTTGAAGAGTAAAACAACTGACAAATATTTAGATAGGCTAGCTAAAAAACAGAGAAGATACAAATTAATAAAATCAGAAGTGAAAAAGGAGACATTACAAGTAACGTTTCAGAAAATCAAAGGATCATTAGTGGCTAAGTAATTGTATGCCAACAAATTAGAAAACCTAGAGGAAATTAATTCTTAGACACACACAACTTACCAAGAGTGAACTAGGAAAAAATCCAAAACCTGAACAGACCAATAACAAGTAACAAAATTAAAGCCATAATGAAAAAATGTCTGTAGGGCCAGACTGAAAAATAGAGAACGAAAGAACATTTCCAAACTTATTCTTTGAGGCTAGTATTACACTGATATCAAAACAAGACAAAGACACATTTAAAAAGCAAACTACGGGCCCATATTTGAGACTGTTGATGCAAAAATTTGCAAAAAACCTAGCAAACTCAATTAAACAATACATAAATAGGTAATTCATTATGACCAAGTGGAATTTATCCCAGGGATACAAGGATGGTTCAACATGCAAATCAATCAATGTGATATATCATACAAACAGAATGAAGGGGCCGGGCGCAGTGGCTCACACCTGTAATCGCAGCACTTTGGGAGGCCAAAGCAGGGGGATCACCTGAGTTCAGGAGTTCAAAACCAGCCTGGTCAACACGGCAAAACTCCATCTCTACTAAAAATACAAAAATTAGCCAGGTGTAGTGGTGGGCCCCTGTAATCCCAGCTACTTGGAAGGCTGAGGCAGGAGAATCGCTTGAACCCTGGAGGCAGAGGTTGCAGTGAGCTGAGATCATGCCATTGCACTCCAGCCTGGGTGACAGAGGAAGACTTCATCTCAAAAAAAAAAAAAAAAAAAGAATGAAGGACAAAATCCATATAATCATTTCCATTATGCTAAAAAAGTATTTGATAAAATTTGATATTCTTTAATAATAAACCCTTTGAAAACTGAGTATGGAATGAACATATCTCAACGTAATAAAAGTCATATATGAAAGGCCCACAGCTAGTATCATACTAAGT
>NW_026660354.1:0-3152 GCF_009828535.3 Hylobates moloch | reverse complement strand
AGCGCCTGGCACACATTAAACCCGCAATGGTTATCGTCACTATTATTCGCTACCTTTGAGGGTCCTGCCACCTATAATGACTCTCTCTGTGTTTCTAAATTAGGAAAAACATTCAGATGCAGTTGGAGAGATGGGAGAAGCAGCCTATAAAGTTTGGTCCAAGTTGCCACCAACCCAGGGCAGCAGCATGGGGCCTCCAGGAGAGTCTGCGGAGGTGGCCATGCCAGGACCCTGCCTGGACCCCAGACTCCAGCCGGGAGCTGTGACCTCGGAGGCCCTTCCTACTCACGTTGCGGTTGAAGCTGTTGCCCAGCAGCAGAGGCAGGGCCATGGCGCTCAGTGTCCGAAAATCGGGGGTCCCAGAAGAGACAGCCCCGCAGGCAGCGGCCACCTACAGGCCGCGTTCTTTGGCCCCCACGTTGCCTGGAGACGGGAAGCGGCGTCACAGAGGGAGGAGGGGCGGGGGGGTTGGCGAGAAGGATCGTGGGGGGCAGGGGACACCTCTGCGGCGCGTACCTCCTCCCCAGCCCAAGTTCCCCTCCACCCGCTTCACCCCCGCACACACTCAGCCAGGTACAATAAAAGCTCAAACTTCACTACTTCTCAATATATCCATGTGACAAAACTATGTGTACCCTCTAAATCCATAAAAATAAAAAAATTCTGAAAAAATAAGTTACTGCAATCTCAATGGAAACATGGGAAAAGCGCCAGAATAAAGAGCCAGTGGAAAAAGAAATGAAAAACATAGAAAGTAGGAGGCATAGTCAACACATTCTTAGTAAACGATTACATGGGGAGGTAAGAAGGAAAAAGTGATGACTCCAAGGTGTCTACAGAAGTTGTTCCTTAGGGTGATGCCTACTTTATCATGCATATTTTATCTCCAAGTCACATACGGTATTAGCAGTAGTAGTGGTACCTGACATCTTGTGTTTCTCTAACCTTCTAAGTCTTCAAAACCATACTGCCGTGATTTTAATTCTTTACTTTTTTTAAAAGGTATTATGGCCTCTAATTTTGTTCCTACCGGTCATAGTTTTCTCTGCAACTCAAAAGAAGCATTATAATGTAACTATGAAAAAAAGCATTTTCATCTGGGAAAATGTAATTACAAAACTCATTTATGAAACACTATCCACTTGACAGTTTCTTATACACTCTATTGTGCTTGTGAGTTTGACTATGAGTACAGTCAGAGAAACTTCTAGCAATAATTTCAATATTGTAGGTTATTTAAAAACCAGTACTAGCACTATTAATGATTTTACAGAACATTTTCTTCACATTAGATATTACTTACAAAAAGATACAGGGAAGCACTTGAAAAACAGCATATATATGTAATAAAAATTATTATATTACATTATATAACTAAAATATAATAGTAATTTAATAAAATTACATTTTAATTTCATAATTGATAAACTAAAATAAAATAGATATCTGTATGTAACCTCATTAGACTTCTATCCTATTTTAAAGTCAAAATAATACTTAATCTAAAAGTATAAATAAAAACAAAATTCTAACTAAGTTAAATTCTATCAACAGAATTTGGTAACACAGTAATTTGTGTTCAATGAATTACTTATAAAAACTATTTGTAATTATACTTATTTTTGAATATAGTAATGTCAGATATTATTCTCACTTCATTAACTATGACGAATTAAGGAAAATTTGGGCTACTTTAAGACCTATGTCCCATTTTTAATGGAAAAGGCATCCATAGTATAGATATAACTCAAAACAAAGATGGATAAAAAATTTGGACAAAATCGTTATAAATTCTAGAACCTAAATAAAACAAAAAATAGTTGATTAAGAGTTACAGTGATGATATTCAATGTGACTTACTGGTGAGATCTGTTGATACGAATATGAGTTACGGTGATGATATTCAATGTAATTTATTGGTGAAATTTGAATTCCAACTTTTCTATGCCATGAAATTAGAAACGATACTAAATAAGAACTAAACCAATCTTTCATTAAAAACTCTCAGAATTTATGAGATGACAAAAAGTTTAAAAAATCGCTAAAAATCTCAATGTCAAAACTATCAGATCCTAAACTCATATGGAGGAAGATGATTAGCATAGCAGTTCCAAACACAACCCAGTAGATGGCAGTAGGCTGTTACAAAGTCAGAAAGATTGAGAAATAAATTATACATTGCTAGTATTACACATGTAGATAGAGCATCTAATAAAAAGAGTATGCTATTCTAATGTAATACAGGTACATTAAGTATGCTCATTTTTAGTTACTCATGGGATACCCTTACTTATCTGTGATAACAGACACTTGTCATAATTTCCTGTATACTCCTAATGTCAGGGGTATGTTTACAAGTGGTATCATTTACTTCTGGATTTCATTTCCAGCTATTTAATCTCCAGATGCATGAAAAAGCATTTTTAAGATTACCTCTGAAAAATATACCTGCTTTTTATCTACTCAAAGTGTATCTACACTTAACATAAGTACACTTTGGATCAGCAGTTATTTTTAGGCAAAACTTTTACTAAGTATAACATAGATAATGGAGAATGTCCATGTGTAACTAAAAGTGAAAATATTTGCCCGGAAGCTGTGTTTTATGTTTTTAAAAAACCTGAAATAATTGATTTCATACAAAAAAAGTGCTAAAAGAAAAATGCATAATCTCTGTATGATAAAAATTTTCTCAAGCTGTGCCAAATGACCTTGATTTTTATCTTACCTTATCTAAGAATGATTTCAATATGCAATAATACAATTTATAGCAATATGAAACTGCATTTAATAATGATGCAGAAAAGTAACAAAGCAATGCAGAAAAAAATGTTACACTGAACTCATCATTTGACATACTTCATGTATTAGAAAAATTTACTGAATAATGTCAATTATCAAAACATGTAGCTGCTGTGTAGTCCCTTAAAAACTAGCATTTCCAGTATATGTGTAAGTATATTTGTGTTGAACAGTGTTAATACTTTTTATGCTTTTTAAAAAAGAAATTGTATGCCTCTTGTTCAAAACCACTATAACTTACTTGACCTGTGTGTGATTTTTATTTTCCATTAAAATATTTAATTTCCAAAATAGTTTGGATGTAGGATAGTCTGCATTTTAGGAAGCAAAAAAATAAATTTTAGAAAGGT
>NW_026660353.1:0-3152 GCF_009828535.3 Hylobates moloch | reverse complement strand
TTTTTTTTTTTTTTTTTTGTATTTTTAGTAGAGGTGGGGTTTCCCCATGTTGGCCAGGCTGGTGTTGAACTCCTGACCTCAGGTGATCCACCCACCTTGGCCTCCCTAATTGCTGGGATTACAGGCATGAGCCACTGTGCCCAGCCTGGTTTTAGGGCTTATGTTTAAGTCTTTAATCCATCTTGAGTTAATTTTTGTATAAGGTGTTAGAAAGGGGTTCAGTTTCAGTTTTCTGCATATGGCTAGCCAGTTTTCTCAACACCAATTATTAAATAGGGAATCCTTTTCCCATTGCTTGTTTTTGTCAGGTTTGTCAAACATGAGATGGTTGTAGATGTGTGGCATTATTTCTGAGACCTCTGTTCTGTTCCATTAGTTTACATATCTGTTTTGGTACCAGTACCATGCTGTTTTTGTTACTGTAGCCTTGTAGTGTAGTTTGAAGTCAGGTAGGGTGATGCCTCTAGCTTTGTTCTTTTTGCTTAGGATTGTCTTGGCTATACAAGGTCTTTTTTGGGTTCCATATGAAATTTAAAGTAGTTTTTTCTAATGAAGAAAGTCAATGGTAGCTTGATGGGGATGGCATTGAATCTATAAATTACTTTGAGCAGTATGGCCATTTTCACTATATTGATTCTTCCTATTCATGAATATGGAATGTTTTTCCATTTCTTTGTGTCCTTTCTTATTTCCTTGAGCAGTGGTTTGTAGTTCCCTTGAAGAGGTCCTTCACATCCCTTTTAAGTTGTATTCCTAGGTATTTTATTCTCTGTAGCAATTGTGAATGGGAGTGCACTCCAGATTTGGCTCCGTGTTTGTCTATTATTGGTGTATAGGAATGCTTGTGTTTTTTGCACATTGATTTTGTATCCTGAGACTTTGCTGAAGTTGCTTATCAGCTTAAGGACATATTGGGCTGAGAGGATGGGGTTTTCTAAATATCCAGTCATGTCATCTGCAAACAGGGACAATTTGACTTCCTATCTTCCTATTTGAATACCCTTTATTTCTTTCTCTTGCCTGATTGCCCTGGCCAGAACTTCCAATACTATGTTGAATAGGAGTAGTGAGAGAGGGCATCCTTGTCTTGTGCTGGTTTTCAAAGGGAATGCTTCCAGCTTTTGCCCATTCAGTATGATATTGGCTGTGGGTTTATCATAAATATCTCTTATTATTTTGAGATATGTTCCATCAATACCTCGTTTATTGAGAGTTTTTAGCATGAAGGGGTGTTGAATTTTTTTTTTGTTGTTGTTGTTGTTGTTGAGACGGAGTCTCACTCCATCACCAGGCTGGAGTGCAGTGGCACGATCTTGGCTCACTGCAACTTCCGCTTCCCAGGTTCAAGCAATTCTCCTGCCTCAGCCTCCCAAGTAGCTGGGATTACAGGTGAGTGCCACCACACCCAGCTAATTTTTCTATTTTTAGTAGAGACAGGGTTTCACCATGTTGGTCAGGCTGGTCTCAATCTCATGACCTCATGATCCACTCACCTTGGCCTCCCAAAGTGCTGGGATTACAGGCACGAGCCACCATGCCCGGCCAGGTGTTGAATTTTATCAATGGCTTTTTCTGCATCTGAGATAATCATGTGGTTTTGGTCATTGGTTCTGCTTATGTGATGGATTACGTTTATTGATTTGCATATGTTGAACCAGCCTTGCATCTCAGGAATGAAGCTGACATGATCATGGTGGATAAGCTTTTTGATTTGCTGCTGGATTTGGTTTGCCAGTATTTTATTGAGGATCTTCACATCGATGTTCATCAGAGGTATTGGCCTGAAATTTTCTTTTTTTGTTGTGTCTCTGCCAGGTTTTGGTATCAGGATGATGCTGGTCTCATAAAATGAGTTAGGGAGGAGTCCTTCTTTCTCTATTTTTTGGAATAGTTTCAGAAGGAATGGTACCAACTCCTCTTTGTATCTCTGTTAGAATTTGACTGTGAACCTGTCTGGTCCTGGGCTTTTTTTTGATTGGTAGGCTATTATATTACTCTCTCAATTTCATAACTGGTTATTGGTCTATTCAGGGATTTGAGTTCTTCCTGGTTCAGTCTTGGGAGGGTGTATGCATTTAGGAATTTATCCATTTCTTCTAGATTCTCTAGTTTATTGTATAGAGGTGTTTATAGTATTCTCTGATGGTAGTTTGTATTTCTGTGGGATCAGTGGTGAGATCCCCTTTATTATTTTTTATTGTGTCTATTTGATTCTTCTCTCTTTTCTTCTTTATTAGTCTGGTTAGTGGTCTATCTATTTTGTTAATCTTTTCAAAAACCAGCTCCTCCATTCATTGATTTTTTTGAAGAGTTTTTCTTTTCTTTATCTCCTTCAGTTCTTCTCTGATCTTAGTTATTTTGTGTCTTCTCCTAGCTTTTGAATTTGTTTGCTCTTGTTCTCTACTTCTTTTAATTGTGATGTTAGGCTTTTGACTTTAGATCTTTCCCGCTTTCTCTTGTGGGCATTTAGTGCTATAAATTTCCCTCTAAACAGTGCTTTAGATGTGTCCAAGAGTTTCTGGTATGTTGTGTCTTTGCTGTCATTGGTTTCAGAGAACTTATTGATTTCTGCCTTAATTTAGTTATTTACGCAGTAGTCGATCAGGAGCAGGTTGTTTTGTTTCCATGTAGTTGCATGTTTTTTAGTGAGTTTGTTAATCCTGAGTTCTAATTGGATTGCCCTGTGGTCTGAGAGACTGTTTGTTATGATTTCTGTTCTTTTGCATTTGCTGAGGAGTGTTTTACTCCCAATTATGATGTCAATTTTAGAATAAGTAGGATGTGGTACTGAGAAGAATGTATAGTCTGTTGATTAGGGGTGGAAAGTTCTGTGGGTGTCTATGAGGTATGCTTTGTCCAGAGCTGAGTTCAAGTCCTGAATATTCTTGTTAACTTTCTGTCTCATTGATCTGTCTAATATTGACACTGGGGTGTCAAAGTATCCCCCTATTATTGTGTGGGAGTCTAAGTCTCTTTGTAGGCCTCTAAGAACTTACTTTATGAATCTGGGTGCTTCCATAATGGGTGCATATATATTTGGGATAGTTAGCTTTTCTTGTTGCATTGATCCCTTTACCATTTGGTAATGCCCTTCTTTGTTGTTTTTGGTCTTTGTTGGTTTAAAGTTTTTTTTTTTTTTTTTTTTTTTTAAT
>NW_026660352.1:0-3152 GCF_009828535.3 Hylobates moloch | reverse complement strand
TGTTTTTGGCAGGATGCTAGGGGGCTGTGGGGTGTGTGTGTGTGTGTGTGAGAGAGAGAGAGAGAGAGAAACAGAAACAGGAAGAGACAGAAAGAGGGAAAAAGAGAAAGAGAGAGACAGAGATGTGGGTAATGGGAACTGGGAGGGGGGAAAGAGGATGGAAGCAATATTATTATTAAAGTGGTTAAGCCTTAAAGTAAAAGTCGTTATTAGAAGCCATTTAGGAAACCTATGCCACATAAGAATTTACCTGTACTCCCCTTCCAGTGCCAATTTGCTCAAACCTAGGGTGGGAAATTGGAAGCTGTTATTTGCAACCACTGCTGGGGTATCAACCTGGAAAATGATCTTTAGCATCTCGTGTTTTCTCTGTTGCTTTCAGCTCTGCCATGGACCCTCACTCACCTTGTGGCTGCTGGTCACTGCCTGGAACCCTTAGGCACATCTCATTGATACACATCTGCTCCCCTCCATAGGATAAGCAGGGAGTTTGATCAGGACAAGGAATCCTTTCCATTGCTGCCGTCTTCCTTTATTCCCCATTGCATTATCAATACCACTCACAGGGCGATAGGAGTGTATCTGACTGACTTTGCTGGAAAGTTGTGGGACAATTAAAGGAAATTAAAGGGTGTGAGTTGAAAACTTAAATCTGTGTGATAAGTATGACCTTTAAGAAGGTCTACGAGGAAAACATCAAGAAATGAAATTCTTCACAGTAGGGTACCTGTAGTAGGCCAATTAATAGTTAACCAAAGATGTCAGATTTTAATCCCTGGAGTCTATAAATGTTACCTTGTAAAGAAAACGTGTTTTTGCAGATATGATTAGGCTAAGGATCTTGACATGGGGAGATTATGCTGGATTATCCAGGTGGGCCCTGAATCCAGTTACATGTATCCTTAAAACAGAGACAGGAGATTTTGCACAGAGAGGAGAAGCTGATGTGAAGATGGAGGCAGAGATTGGAGTGATGTAGCCTCAAGCCGAAGAGTGCAAATGGCTGCAAAGCCTTGAAGAGGCCGGGCCCAGGTGCTTCCCGAAAGCCTCTGGAGGCAGCATTGTTCTGCTGATGCCTTGACTCCAGACTTTTGGGCTCCAGAACTGTGAGAGGAAACATTTGTGTTTTCTTTTCTTTTTTTTTTTCTTTTTTATTTTTTATGAGACGGAGTCATATAAAAAGCGGAGTGAGGATCTCCGCTCACTGCAACCTGCGCCTCCCGGGTTCAAGCAATTCTCCTACCTCAGCCTCCCAAGTAGCTGGGACTACAGGCACACGCTGGATGCCCGGCTAATTTTTTGTATTTCAGTAAAGACGGGGTTTCACCATGTTGCCCAGGCTGGTCTCAAACTCCCGAGCTCAGGCAATCTGCCTGCTTTGGCCTCCCAAAGTGCTAGGATTACAGGCATGAGCCACTGTGCCCAGCCAACATTTGTGTTTTCTTAAGCCACCATTCCTCTTCTCTTTCCTCTTGGAGTCAGTTTTCCCTGACTCCAAGGCTGAGTGGCTGGGCCTAAAGTAATTGTGGCCACTCCACTCTGGGAGATGCGATTGTAGATTAAAGTACAATAAAACTGTCTAGATGGAGATGGGGACTCTGGCACTCCAAGACTCACAGTGTGGTCCAGGGTGAACAGGGGTCTCTCTTTTGTGTCCTCTTTTTTTTTTATGTTTTTAAATAAATTTCTTTGTTTTTTCTTTATTATACTTTAAGTTCTGGGGTACATGTGCAGACTGTGTAGTTTTGTTACATAGGTATACACGTGCCATAGTGGTTTGCTGCACCCATCAACCCATCACCTACATTAGGTATTTCTCCTAATGTTATCCATCCCCTAGCCCCCCGCCCCCCAAAGGCCCCGGTGTGTGATGTTCCCCTCCCTGTGTCCATGTGTTCTCATTGTTCAACTCCCACTTACGAGTGAGAACATTCGGTGTTTGGTTTTCTGATCTTGTGATAGTTTGCTGAGAATGATGGTTTCCAGTTTCATCCGTGTCCCTGCAAAGGACATGAACTCATCCTTTTTTACGGCTGCATAGTATTCCATGGTGTAGATGTGCCACATTTTCTTTATCCAGTCTATCATTGATGGACATTTGGGTTGGTTCCAAGTCTTTGCTATTGTGAATAGTGCTGCAATAAACACACATGTGTGTGTGTCTTTATTGTAGAATTATTTATAATCCTTTGGGTATATGCACAGTAATGGGGTTTACAGGGTCAAATGATATTTCTAGTTCTAGATCCTTAAGGAATCATGATGCTGTCTTCCAAAATGGTTGAATTAATTTATACTCCCATCAACAGTGTAAAAGTGTTCATATTTTTCCACAACCTCTCCAGAATCTGTTGTTTTCTGACTTTTTAATGATCACCATTCTAACTGGCATGCTATTGTATCTCATTGCGGTTTTGATTTGCATTTCTCTAATGACCAGTGATGATGAGCGTTTTTTCATATGTTTGTTGGCTGTATAAATGTCTTCTTTTGAGAAGTGTCTGCTCATATCCTTTGCCCATTTTTTGATGAGGTTGTTTGCTTTTTTCTTGTAAATTTGTTTAAGTTCTTTGTAGATTCTGGATATTAGCCCTTGGTCAGATGGATGGATTGCAAAAATTTTCTCCCATTTTGTAGGTTGCCTGTTCACTCTAATGATAGTTTCTTTTGCTGTACAGAAGCTCTTTAGTTTAATGAGATCCCATTTGTCAATTTTGGCTTTTGTTGCCATTGCTTTTGGTATTTTAGACATGAAGTCTTTGCCCATGCCTATGTGGTGAATGGTATTGCCTAGGTTTTCTTCTAGGGTTTTTATGGTCCTAGGTCTTACATTTAAGTCTTTGATCCATCTTGAGTTGATTTTTGTATAACGTCTAAGGAAGGAGTCCAGTTTCAGTTTTCTGCATATGGCTAGCCAGTTTACCCAACGCCATTTATTAAAAAGGGAATCTTTTCCCCATTGCTTGTGTGTGTCAGGTTTGTGAAAGATCAGATGGTGGTAGATGTGTGGTGTTATTTCTGAGGCCTCCATTCTGATTCATTGGTCTATATATCTGTTTTGGTACCAGCACCATGCTGTTTTGGTTACTGTAGCCTTGTAGTAAAGTTTAAGTGAGGTAGTGTGATGCCTCCAGCTTTGTTCTTCTTACCCA
>NW_026660351.1:0-3152 GCF_009828535.3 Hylobates moloch | reverse complement strand
ACTTAATTATACATTTTAAAAGAACTAAAAGAGTGTAATTAGATTGTAACACAAAGGATAAATGTTTGAGTGAATGGATACTTTGTTCTCCATTATAGTATTTTTTTTTACATTGCATGCCCGTGTCAAAAAAAAATCTCTTGTACCCCGTAAATATATACACATACTATGTACCCACAAAAATTAGAAATATATATATATATATTTTTGTGACAGAGTCTCACTCTGTCACCCAGGCTGGAGTGCAATGGTGCAATCACTGCAAACTCTGCCTCCCGGTTTCATGCCATTCTCCTGCCTCAGCCTCCTGAGTACCTGGGACTATAGGCACCCACCACCATGCCTGGCTAATTTTTTTGTATTTTTAGTAGAGATGGGGTTTCACCATGTTAGCCAGGATGGTCTCAATCTCCTGACCTCGTGATCCACCCACCTCGATCTCCCAAAGTGCTGGTAAAAATAATTTTTAAAAACAGTTGCCCTTCAAGGACTTCATGACTAAAACACAAAAAGCAATGGCAACAAAAGCTAAAATAGACAAATGGGATCTAATAAAACTTAAGAGCTTCTGCATGGTGAAAGAAACTATCATCAGAGTGAACAAGCAACCTACAGAATGGGAGAAAAATTTTGCAATCTACCCATCTGACAAAGGGCTAATATCCAGAATCTACAAAGAACTTAAACAAATTTACAAGAGAAACATCAAACAACCCCATCAAAAAGTGGGCAAAAGATATGAACAGACACTTCTCAAAAGAAGACACTTATGCAGCCAACAGACACATGAAAAAATGCTCATCATCACTGATCATCAGAGAAATGCAAATCAAAACCGCAATGAGATACCATCTACACCAGTTACAATGGCGATCATTAAAAAGTCAGGAAAACTCTACTCGGGAGCCAAGATGGCCGAATAGGAAGAGCTCCGGTCTCCAGCTCCCAGCCCCAGCGACACAGAAGATGGGTGATTTCTGCATTTCTGCTTGAGGTACTGGTTTCATCTCACTAGGGAGTGCCAAACAGTGGGTGCAGGACAGTCGGTGAAGCACACTGTGCGCGAGCCGAAGCAGGGCGAGGCATTGCCTCACTCGGGAAGCGCAAAGGGTCAGGGAGTTCCCTTTCCTAGTCAAAGAAAGCGGTAACAGACGGCACCTGGAATATCGGGTCAGTCCCACCCTAATACTGCACTTTTCCAACGGGCCTGGAAAACGGCACACTAGGAGACTGTGTCCCGCACCTGGCTCGGATGGTCCTATGCCCACGGAGTCTCGCTGATTGCTAGCACAGCAGTCTGAGATCAAGCTGCAAGGCGGCAGCGAGGCTGGGGGAGGGGCGCCTGCCATTGCCCAGGCTTGCTTAGGTAAACAAAGCAGCCAGGAAGCTCGAACTGGGTGGAGCCCACCACAGCTCAAGGAGGCCTGCCTACCTCTGTAGGCTCCACCTCTGGGGGCAGGGCACAGACAAACAAAAAGTCAGCAGGAACCTCCACAGACTTAAATGTCCCTGTCTGATTGACAGCTTTGAAGAGAGTAGTGGTTCTCCCAGCACGCAGCTGGAGATCTGAGAACGGACAGACTGCCTCCTAAAGTGGGTCCCTCACCCCTGAGCAGCCTAACTGGGAAGCACCGCCCCCCACTAGGGACAGACTGACACCACACTCGGCCGGGTACTCCTCTGAGACAAAACTTCCAGAGGAACTATCAGACAGCTGAATTTGTGGTCTCACAAAAATCTGCTGTTCTGCAGCCACCGCTGCTGACACCCAGCCAAACAGGGTCTGGAGTGGACCTCTAGTAAACTCCAACAGACCTGCAGCTGAGGGTCCTGTCTGGCAGAAGGAAAACTAACAAACAGAAAGGACATCCACACCAAAAACCCATCTGTACATCACCATCATCAAAGACCAAAAGTAGATAAAACCACAAAGATGGGGAAAAAACAGAGCAGAAACACTGGAAACTCTAAAAAGCAGAACACCTCTCCTCCTCCAAAGGAACGCAGTTCCTCACAAGCAACGGAACAAAGCTGGATGGAGGATGACTTTGATGAGTTGAGAGAAGAAGGCTTCAGACGATCAAACTACTCTGAGCTATGGGAGGAAATTCAAAACAATAGCAAAGAAGTTAAAAACTTTGAAAAAAAGTTAGACGAATGGATAACTAGAATAACCAATGGAGAGAAGGGCTTAACGGAGCTGATGGAGCTGAAAGCCAAGTTTCGAGAACTACATGAAGATTGCAGAAGCCTCAGTAGCAGATGCAATCAACCGGAAGAAAGGGTATCGCTGATGGAAGATGAAATGAATGAAATGAAGCGAGAAGGGAAGTTTAGAGAAAAAAGAATAAAAAGAAATGAACAAAGCCTCCAAGAAATTTGGGACTATGTGAAAAGACCAAACCTACGTCTGATTGGTGTACCTGAAAATGACAGGGAGAATGGAACCAAGTTGGAAAACACTCTGCAAGATATTATCCAGGAGAACTTCCCCAATCTAGCAAGGCAGGCCAACATTCAGATTCAGGAAATACAGAGAATGCCACAAAGATACTCCTCGAGAAGAGCAACTCCAAGACACATAATTGTCAGATTCACCAAAGTTGAAATGAAGGAAAAAATGTTAAGGGCAGCCAGAGAGAAAGGTCGGGTTACCCACAAAGGGAAGCCCATCAGGCTAACAGCTGATCTCTCGGCAGAAACTCTACAAGCCAGAAGAGAGTGGGGGCCGATATTCAACATTCTTAAAGAAAAGAATTTCCACCCAGAATTTCCTATCCAGCCAAACTAAGCTTCATAAGTGAAGGAGAAATAAAATACTTTACAGACAAGCAAACGCTGAGTGATTTTGTCACCACCAGGCCTGCCCTAAAAGAGCTCCTGAAGGAAGCACTAGACATGGAAAGGAACAACCGGTACCAGCCACTGCAAAAACATGACAAATTGTAAAGACCATCGAGGCTAGGAAGAAACTGCATCAACTAACGAGCAAAATAACCAACTAAGATCATAATGACAGGATCAGATTCACACATAACAATATTAACGTTAAATGTAAATGGGCTAAATGCTCCAATTAAAAGACACAGACTGGCAAACTGGATAAGGAGTCAGGACCCATCAGTGTGCTGTATTCAGGAAACCCATCTCAC
>NW_026660350.1:0-3153 GCF_009828535.3 Hylobates moloch | reverse complement strand
CCAAAATTCTTTCTATTCTGTGCATTCAACTAACAGAGTTGAACCTTACTGTTGATTGAGAAGTTCTGAAACACTCTTTCTGTAGAAACTGCAAGCGGACATTCGGAGCACTAAGGGCTTATAGTGGTAAAAGGAATATCTTCAAATAACAACTACACAGAATCATTCTGCCAAACTTCTTTCTGTTCTGTGCATTCAACTAACGGAGTTGAAGCTTACTTTTGATTGAGAAGTTCTGAAACACTCTTTGTGTAGAAACTGCCAGCGGACATTCGGAGCACTAAGCGGCCTACAGTGGAAAAAGGAATATCTTCAAATTGAAACTACACAGAAGCATTCTGTGAAACTACTTTCTGGTCTGTGCATTGAACTAGCACAGTTGAACTTTCCTGTTGATTGAGGAGTTTTGAAACACTCTTTCTGTAGAAACTGCAGTGGGACAATCGGAGGGCTAAGTGGTCTACAATGGAAAAAGAAATATCTTGAAATAAAAACTAAACAGAATAATTCTGTCAAACTTCTTTCTGTTCTGTGCAGTCAACTGACAAATTTGAACCTTAGTTTTGATTGAGAAGCTCTGAAACTCTCTTTCTGTAGATACTGCAAGCGGATATTCCGAGCGCTAAGGGGCCTGTGGTGGAAAAAGGTATATGTTAAAATAAGCACTACACAGAAGCATTCTTCGAAACTTCCTTCTGATCTGTGTATTCAACTAGCAGAGCTGAACGATACTTTTGATTGAGGAGTTTTGAATCACTCTATCTGTAGAAACTGCAAGGGGACATTCAGAGCGCTAAGGGGCCTATAGTGGAAAAAGAAATATCTTCAAATTAGAACTACACAGAAGCATTCTGTGAAACTACTTTCTGGTCTGTGCATTCAACTAGCAGAGTAGAACCTTACTTTTGATTGAGTAGTTTTGAAACACTCTTTCTGTAAAAACTGCAAGTGGACATTCAGAGCACTAAGGGGCTTATAGAGGAAAAAGGACTATCTTCAAATAACAACTAAACATAATCATTCTGCCAAACTTCTTTCTGTTCTGTACATTCAACTAACAGAGTTCAAACCTACTCTTAAATGAAAAGTTCTGAAACACTCTTTCAGTAGAAACTGCAAGCGGACACTCGGAGCACTATGGGGCCTATAGTGGAAAAAGAACATCTTCAAATAAAAGCTACACAGAAGCATTCTGCGAAACTTCTTTCTGATCTTTGCATTCAACTTGCATAGTTGAAACTTACTATTGATTAAGAAGTTGTGAAACTCTCTTTCTGTAGAAACTGCAAGCAGACATTCGGATCGCTAAGGGGATCATAGTGGAAAATGGTATATCTTCAAATAAAAACTACACAGCAGCATTCTGCCAAACTTCTTTCTGTCCCGTGCACTCAACTAACAGAGTTGAAACTTACTTTTGATTGAGAAGTTCTGTAACTCTCTTTCTCTAGAAACTGCAAGCGGACATTCGAAGCACTAAGAGGCCTATAGTGGAAAAAGGAATATCTTCAAATAAAAATTACACAGAAGCATTCTGTGAAACTTCTTTCTGATCTGTGCCTTCAACTAACAGAGTTGAACCTTACTTTTGATTGAGAAGCTCTGAAACTCTCTTTCTGTAAAAACTGCAAGAGGACATTCGGAGGGCTGAGGGTCCTATAGTGGAAAAAGGAATATCTTCGAATAAAAACTGCACAGAAGCATTCTGCGAAATTTCTTTCTGATCTTTGCATTCAACTGGCAGAGTTGAACTTTACTTTTTATTGAGGAGTTCTGAAACACTCTTCTGTAGAAACTGCACGGGGACATTCGGAGCGCTAAGGGGTCTATAGTGAAAAAAGGGATATCTTCAAATAAAAACTACACAGAATCATTCTGCCAAAATTCTTACTGTTCTGTGCATTCAACTAACAGACTTGAACCTTACTGTTGATTGAGAAGTTCTGAAACACTCTTTCTGTAGAAATTGCAAGCGGAAATTCCGGGCGTTAAGTGGCCTATAGTGGAGAAAGGATTATCTTCATATAAAAATAACACAGAATCATTCTGATGAAAGTCTTCCTGTTCTGTGCATTCAACAAACAGAGTTGAAGTTTACTGTTGCTTGAGAAGTTCTCAAACACTCTTTCTGTAGAAACTGAAAGCGGACATTCGGAGCACTAAGGGGCCTATGGTGGAAAAAGGAATATCTTCAAATTAAAACTACACTGAAGCATTCTGCGAAACTTCTTTCTGATCTGTGCATTCACCTAGCAGAGGTGAACCTTACTTTTGATTGAGGAGTTTTGAAACACTCTTTCCGTAAAAACTGCAAGTGGACATTTGGAGCACTAAGGGGCTTTTAGTGGAAAAATGAATATCTTCAAATAACAGCTACACAGAATCATTCTGCCAAACTTTTTTCAGTTCTGTGCATTCAACTAACACAGTTCAAACCTACTGTTGATTGAGAGGTTCTGATACACTCTTTCTGTGGAAACTGCAAGCGGACATATGGAGGGCTAAGGGGGCTATAGTGGAAAAAGTAACATCTTCAAATAAAAACAACACAGAAGAATTCTGCGAAACTTCTTTCTGATCTTTGCATTCAGCTAGCAGAGTTGAACCTTACTTTTGATTGAGAAGTTGTGAAACTCTCTTTCTGTAGAAACTGCAAGGGCATATTCAGAGCGCTAAGGGAATTATATTGGAAAAACTAATATCTTCAAATAAACGCTACACAGAAGCATTCTACCAAACTTCTTTCTGTACTGTGCATTCCAACAACAGAGTTGAAACTTACTTTGGATTGAGAAGTTCTGAAACTCGCTTTCTGTAGAAACTGCAAGCGGACATTCGGAGAACTAAGGGGCCCTTTGTGTAAAAAGGAATATCTTCAAATAAAAACTACACAGAAGCATTGTGCGAAACTTCTTTCTCATCTGTGCATTCAAGTAACAGAGATGAACCTTATTTTTAATTGAGGAGTTTTGAAACACTCTTTCTGTAGAAACTGCACGGGGACAGTCGGAGCGCTAAGGGGTCTATAGTGGAAAAAGGAATATCTTCAAATAAAAACTACACAGAATCATTCGGCCAAAATTCTTTCTATTCTGTGCATTCAACTAACAGAGTTGAACCTTACTGTTGATTGAGAAGTTCTGAAACACTCTT
>NW_026660349.1:2141-3153 GCF_009828535.3 Hylobates moloch | reverse complement strand
TTAATTTCACACTATATTATTTTCTGTGGTCAAAAAAATCAAAATTGCGGAAAGGTGGAGCCAAGATGGCCGAACAGGAACAGCTCCGGTCTACAGCTCCCAGCCTGAGCGACACAGAAGACGGGTGATTTCTGCATTTCTGTTTGAGGTACCGGTTTCATCTCACTAGGGAATGCCAAACAGTGGGTGCAGGACAGTCGGTGAAGTGCACTGTGCATGAGCCGAAGCAGGGCGAGGCATTACCTCACTTGGGAAGCACAAGGGGTCAGGGAGTTCCCTTTCCTAGTCAAAGAAAGGGGTAACAGACGGCACCTAGAAAATTGGGTCAGTCCCACCCCAATACTGCGCTTTTCCAACGGGCCTGGAAAACGGCACACTAGGAGATTGTGTCCCGCACCTGGCTCGGAGGGTCCTATGCCCACGGAGTCTCGCTGATTGCTAGCACAGCAGTCTGAGATCAAGCTGCAAGGGGGCAGCAAGGATGGGGAAGGGGCGCCCGCCATTGCCCAGGCTTGCTTAGGTAAACAAAGCAGCCAGGAAGCTCAAACTGGATGGAGCCCACCACAGCTCAAGGAGGCCTGCCTGCCTCTGTAGGCTCCACCTCTGGGGGCAGGGCACAGACAAACAAAAATTCAACAGGAACCTCTGCAGACTTAAATTTCCCTGTCTGACTGACAGCTTTGAAGAGAGTAGTGGTTCTCCCAGCATGCAGCTGAAGATCTGAGAATGGACAGACTGCCTCCTAAATTGGATCCCTGACTCCCAAGCAGCCTAACTGGGAGGCACCCCCCAGTAGGGACAGACTGACATCTCACTTGGCCAGGTACTCTTCCGAGACAAAATTTCCAGAGGAACTATCAGACAGCTGAATTTGTGGTCTCACGAAAATCCGCTGTTCTGCAGCCACCGCTGCTGACACCCAGCCAAACAGGGTCTGGAGTGGACCTCTAGTAAACTCCAACAGACCTGCAGCTGAGGGTCCTGTCTGGTAGAAGGAAAACTAACAAACAGA
>NW_026660349.1:1549-2041 GCF_009828535.3 Hylobates moloch | reverse complement strand
AAAAACCCATCTGTACATCACTATCATCAAAGACCAAAAGTAGATAAAACCACAAAGATGGGGAAAAAGCAGGGCAGAAAAACTGGAAACTCTAAAAAGCAGAGCACCTCTCCTCCTCCAAAGGAATGCAGTTCCTCACCAGCAATGGAACAAAGCTGGATGGAGAATGACGTTGATGAGTTGAGAGAAGAAGGCTTCAGATGATCAAACTTCTCCGAGCTACAGGAGGAAATTCAAAACAATAGCAAAGAAGTTAAAAACTTTGAAAAAAAATTAGATGAATGGATAACTAGAATAACCAATGGAGAGAAAGGCTTAAAGGAGCTGATGGAGCCGAAAGCCAAGTATCAAGAACTACGCAAAGATTGCAGAAGCCTCAGTAGCTGATGCGATCAACTGGAAGAAAGGGTATCGCTGATGAAAGATGAAATGAATGAAATGAAGAGAGAAGGGAAGTTTAGAGAAAAAGAATAAAAAGAAATGAACAAAGCC
>NW_026660349.1:0-1449 GCF_009828535.3 Hylobates moloch | reverse complement strand
GAGAATGGAACCAAGTTGGAAAACACTCTGCAAGATATTATCCAGGAAAACTTCCCCAATCTGGCAAGGCAGGCCAACATTCAGATTCAGGAAATACAGAGAATGCCACAAAGATACTCCTCGAGAAGAGCAACTCCAAGACACATAATTGTCAGATTCACCAAAGTTGAAATGAAGCAAAAAATGTTAAGGGCAGCCAGAGAGAAAGGTCGGGTTACCCACAAAGGGAAGCCCATCAGACTAACAGCTGATCTCTTGGCAGAAACTCTGCAAGCCAGAAGAGAGTGGGGGCTGATATTCAACCTTCTTAAAGAAAAGAATTTTCAACCCAGAATTTCATATCCAGCCAAACTAAGCTTCATAAGTGAAGAAGAAATAAAATACTTTACAGACAAGCAAACGCTGAGTGACTTTGTCACCACCAGGCCTACCCTAAAAGAGCTCCTGAAGGAAGCACTAAACATGGAAAGGAACAACTGGTACCAGCCCCTGCAAAAGCATGCCAAATTGTAAAGACCATCAAGGCTAGGAAGAAACTGCAACTAACGAGCAAAATAACCAACTAACATCATAATGACAGGATCAGATTCACACATAACAATATTAACGTTAAATGTAAATGGGCTAAATGCTCCAATTAAAAGACACGGACTGGCAAACTGGATAAGGAGTCAGGACCCATCAGTGTGCTGTATTCAGGAAACCCATCTCATGTGCAGAGACACACATAGACTCAAAATAAAGGGATGGAGGAAGATCTATCAAGAAACTGGAAAACAAGAAAAGGCAGGGGTTGCAATCCTAGTCTCTGATAAAATAGACTTTAAACCAACAAAGATCAAAAGAGACAAAGAAGACCATTACATAATGGTAAAGGGATCAATTCAACAAGAAGAGCTGACTATCCTAAATATATATGCACCCAACACAGGAGCACCCAGATTCATAAAGCAAGTCCTGAGTGACCTACAAAGGGACTTAAACTCCCACACAATAATAATGGGAGATTTTAACACCCCACTGTCAACGTTAGACAGATCAACAAGACAGAAAGTTAACAAGGATATCCAGGAATTGAACTGAACTCTACATAAAGTGGACCTAATGGACATCTACAGAACTCTCCACCCCAAATCAACAGAATATACATTTTTTTCAGCACCACACCACACCTATTCCAAAATTGACCACATAGTTGGAAGTAAAGCTCTCCTCAGCAAATGTAAAAGAACAGAAATTATAACAAACTGTCTCTCAGACCACAGTGCAATCAAACTAGAACTCAGGATTAAGAAACTCACTCAAAACCGCTCAACTACGTGGAAACTGAACAACCTGCTCCTGAATGACTACTGGGTACATAATGAAATGAAGGCAGAAATAAAGATGTTCTTTGAAACCAATGAGAACAAAGACACAACATACCAGAATCTCTGGGACACATTCAAA
>NW_026660348.1:2726-3154 GCF_009828535.3 Hylobates moloch | reverse complement strand
CTCTCCAATGCACTGTATTCCATTCCTTCCCATTCGCCTCCAGTCCAGTATACTGCATTCCATTCCATTCCATTCCATTCCATTCCATTCCATTCCATTCCATTTCATTCCATTCTGTCCCATTATTTTCCAAGATAATCCACTCCACTCCACTCCTATCCATTCCATTCCATTCAATTCAATTCTTATCCAATGTTCTCCACTCCACTCCTCTCCACTCTACTGCAATCCATTCCTTCCCATTCGCCTCCCTTCAAGTCCACACTGTTCCATTCCATTCCATTCCATTCCGTTCCATTCCATTCCATTCCACTCCACTCCACTCCATTCCACACCAGTCCACTGCGTTCCTTTCTTCTCCCTTCTACTCCAATAAACTCCAATTCACTTTTTCCATTAGTTCCATTCCATTCCATTCCATTCCATTC
>NW_026660348.1:0-2716 GCF_009828535.3 Hylobates moloch | reverse complement strand
ATCGACTCTTCTTCCCTCCACTCTGCTCCCCACCCCTGCATTCCATTCCTTCCCATTCGCTTCCATTCCAATCCCCTCCATTCCATTCCCTTCCTTTCCAATCCATTCCATTCCATCACATTCCATTCCGCTCCATTCCACTGCACTCCACTCCCTTCCTTTCTTCTCTGTGCCTACCCACTGCACTCCTATGCACTTTTTTCCATTCCATTGCATTGCATTCCATTCCATTCCTTTCATTCTTTTCCTCTAGAATCCACTCCACTCCTCTCAAATAGATTCCTTTCCATGTCACTCACTTCAAATCCACTCTTCTGCACTACACTCCTCTCCAGAGCACTGCATTCCATTCCTTCCCCTTCGCCTCCATTTCAATCCACTCCATTCCGTTCCATTCCATTTCATTCCATTCCACTACATTCCACTCCACACCACTCCCTTCTTTTCTTCTCCATTCCTCTCCAATGCTCTCCACTGCACTTTTTTGAATCTATTGCATTCTTTTCCACTGCATTCCCTTCCATTCCATTCCATTCCATTCCACTCCATTCCATTCCTTTCCATTCCATTCCATTCCATTCCAATTCATTCCATTCCTTTCCCTTTCATTCCATTCCACTCCATTCCATTCCTTTCCATTCCATTCCATTCCATTCCATTCCATTCCATTCTTTTCACTAGAATCCACTCCACTTCAATCCAATCCATTACTTTACATTCACATCTACTCTTGTCCACTCCAGTCCTCTCCAGTCCACTGCATTCCATTCCTTCCCATTCCACTCCTCTCCACTACACTCCCCTCCATTCCATTCATTTCAAATACACTGCACTCCATTCCATTCCATTCCATTCCTTTTCATTCCATTCCATTGCATTCCATTCCACTCCATTGCTTTCCATTCCTTTCCATTCTACTCCAATCCACTCCACTCCAGTCCACCGCATTCCATTCCATTCCGTCCCATTCCATTGCATTCCATTCCATTGGATTCGAATCCACTCCTCTCCACTCCCCTCCTCTCCACTCCACTGCCTTACATTCCTTCCCAATTGGCTCCATTACAGTCCACTCCATTCCATTCCATTCCATTCTGTTCAATTCCATTTCATTCTTTTATACTAGAATCCAATCGACTCCACTCCAATTCATTCCTTTCCATTCCATTCAATTCAAATCCACTCTTCTGCACTCCACTCTTCTCCATACCACTGCATTCCTTTCCTTCCAATTCGCCTTCATTCCAATCCACTCCATTCCATTCTATTCCATTCCATTCCACTCCATTCCACTCAAGTCCTTCCTTCTCCGTTCTACTCCACAACACTGCACTGCACTTTTTTCATTCCATTCCTATACCTTCCATTCCATTCCATTTCCATCCTTTCCATTCTATTCCACTCAATTCCCTTCCATGCAACTCCACTCCAATCCACTGCATCCCATTCCAGTCCATTCCATTCCACCTGAATCCAACCTTCTCCCCTCTGTTCCATCCCACTCCACTCCACTCCATTTCATTCCTTCCCATTCCACTCCAATCCACCACACTCCTCTCCATTCCATTCATTTCCAATGCACTGCACTCCACTCCTTTCCATTTCATTCCATTCGTTTTCATTCCGTTCCATTGTATTCCATTCCATTCCATTACTTTCTATTCCATTCCATGCTACTCCATTCCACTCCACTCCACTCCACTGCATTACATTCCTTTCCATCACATTTCATTGCATTCCATTCCATTCAATTCAAATCCACTGTTCTCCACTCCACTCCTCTCCACTCCCTTCCTTCCTATTCACCTTCATTCCAATACCCTCCATTCCATTCAATTCAACTTTATTCCTTTCCATTCCATTCCAATCCATTCCATTCCTTTCCATTCCATTCCATTCCACTACATTACATTACATTCTTTCCCCTAGAATCCACTCCCCTTCACTCCACTCCAATCCATTCCAATGCATTTCTTTCAATTCAAATCCACTCTTCTCCACTCCACTCCTCTCCACTTCACTGCATTCCATTCCTTCCAGTTCGACTCCATTCCAGTACACACCATTCCATTCCATTCCATTCCCTTCCATTCCATTCCATGCCATTCCTTTTCACTCCATTCCACTACACTCCACTGCCTTCTTTTCGTCTCCATTCCACTACACTGCAATCCACTGCAGTTTTTTCCCATTCAATTCCGTTCCATTTGATTGCATTACATTCCATTATGTTGAAATCCACTCTTCTCCACTCCACTCCTCTCCACTCCACTGTATTCCATTCCTTCCCATTCGCCTCCATTCCGGTGCATTACTTTGCATTCCATTCCATTCCATTCCACGACATTCCACTCCTCTCCACTCCTGTCCTTTCTTCTCCATTCAACTCCTCTACACTCCACTGTACTTTTTCCCATTCCATTCCATTCCATTCCATTCCAATCCATTCCATTCCATTCCGTTCTTTTCTACTAGAATCCACTCCACTACACCCCAATCCATTCCAATTCATTCCATTCTATTCAAATGCCCTCTTCTCCACTCCACTCCGCTCCAATCCACTTCATTCCATTCCTTCCCTTTTGCCTCCATTCCAGTGAACTCCCTTCCATTCCATTCCATTCCATGGTATTCCATTCCATTGAATTCCATTCCATTCCTTTCCACTCTATAACACTCCATTCCACTCCCTTCCTTTGTTCTGCATTACACTCCA
>NW_026660347.1:0-3154 GCF_009828535.3 Hylobates moloch | reverse complement strand
ATCATACCAGTATCCACTTTCAGGAAAGTTACTGGAATTAAAAAGCAAACATTTAATAACTAATAAAGGTTTAAATATAATTCATTCTGTATGCAGTCAGAGGATCTGCAAATTAAGAGCAAAAGAGAAAAAAATGAAAGTGTACAGGGGGATAAAAATGGTTTCATGTGGGACAGAGACCTGTTTTAGTTAATATACACATGTGAGAGAGAGTACCTCATTTGTCAAGAGTTTGAGGGATATGAACTAGCCTATCAATACATTTTTCATAAAAAATGAAATCTGTTATTTAATAATGGTATTGATAGTAGCATTTTAGGCTTTTACTGTGTTTGAGTTATTGTGGCAAGCACCGGCCATACATTAATTTATTTAATTCTAATAACATACCTATGAGGTAGGTAATATCACTATCTCAATTTTACAGATGAAGAAACAAGCAGGGAGAGTGTTGGCGTCTTGTTAAATATCCCTTGTCTAGGTGTATGGTAGCAGTTATAAACCTGGAGTCTAGCATTTCTCTCATTTTGCTGACTCTCATAGAGCTAGCATCTCCATGGGTAGCCATTTTGAACAGAACCAGAACATTCTTCCTAACCTTCCTTAAGAGCATCACGAAACATTACTTAACTTTTCTCTGATGGCTGAGAAATGACTTTTTCTGAGAGACCATCCAGACTAATCCAAACGTTCCCTCTAATCCTTGTTTACCTTACTCATTACCGGGTGCCTAAATTCCCCAGACATTTATCTCCACGTAGCTTTGTACATAATTTAATCTTACCCAATGCCCATCCTTCTCTGATCTTCCAAAATGTTCCACTGTGCAACTGAAACCCACAGTCCTCATTCAAATTTTCACTACAATTAATCTCTTTCTATATTTTCTTCATCTTCTTGGTCTAAATGAAAGCTGGCTTTCTACTGACAGTGCAGACTCCCTGCATCCCCTCTCAACTGGTGAGTGATTTTTGCTTTCTTCTTGTCATTTCCTTTCACACTCTGTAGATTTTAACAGTTGATGTTATGAACTGAATATTTGTGTCACCCAAAAATTCATTTGTTGAAGCCTTACTGCCTAATGTGATGATATTTGGAGGTGAGTGATTTGGTGTACATTAGTGTCCAAGAGGAAGAGGCTTACATGATGGTGTTTATCTGTAGTCCCAGCTTCTGGAGAGTCTGAGAAGGGAGGATTGCTTGAGCCCAGGAGTCTGAGACTATACTACACATAATCACACTTGTGAATAGCCACTGCACTGGAATCTGGGCAGCATAGTGAGGCTGGTTCTATAAAGAAAATAAAATTAGAGGAATACATGCCAGATTTCTTTCTGTTTCTTTCTTCATCATGTAGAAATACAGCAAAAAGGCAGTGGCTATCTGAAAATCAGGAAGAAGATTCTCAAGGGGAATTTGAATCAGGCAACACCTTGATTTTGAACTTCTCAGTCTCTAAAACTCTGAGAAATAAATGTCTGTTGTTTAAGCCATCCAGGCTATGGTATTTGGTTATGACAGTCTGTCTTAGTCTGTTTGGGCTGCAGTAACAATCCACCCCATACTAGGTAATTTATCAATAGTATACATTTATTTTTCAAGTTCTGGAGGCTGGAAGTTCAAAGTCAAGGCACTAGCAGGTTCAGTGTCTAGTAAGGGCTTGATCTCTGCTTCCAAGGTGGCACCTTGAATGTTGTGGCCTCACATGGCTGATGCAATGGAGGACAAAAAGGGGCTGAGCTAAGTCTCTCCAGCCCTTTCACAAGATTGCTAATCCCATTCACAAAATCTCCTTCCTCATGACTTAATCACCTCCTAAAGGCCCCACCTTTTATTATCACATTGTCATGTAAGTTCCAATATATGAATTTTGGAAGAAAACATTCATTCAAACCATAAATCAAACTTAACTTGAGTTAAGACATCTGGATTTCTGATTTATTTTTATGTCTACCATACCTTCTGTCAACAATCTCAGTATAGATCATACATCTTTGATATCTAGAGTATTTCCATTGGTATTTTATTCCACTTCACTCCAACTACCCAATACCATAGAAACTCTCCAGGTCTTGTCATTAGAGATAACAGCTTCAAAGCCCAAACCTCTATTTCAGGCCTCCTCTTTCTGAACAATGCTGCCATCTTTTTAGCTCACTTGTAGTACCTCCAGCACCACTTATTTTAAACCAACATGACTTTTAATTGATTGATTATACCACATTTTGTTTCATTGCTCATTCTCAATCCCATGCCACAATTTCCCTTCTTACCCAGTTTATATAATATGCTAATTCATTAAAATCACCCTCTTACATGTGCCCTTCACTCCCTTATACCTCTGTACTCTTTCTTGCCAGTTTCCCACAAATCATGAAGCTGCCCCTGAGCAGCTCAGTGTTGCCAGAAGAAAGCACATAATTGGGCACTCGACACTGCCTGGTAATCCTGATGCCTTTCCCAGTGTATTCATTCTCTTGCCCTTCAAGAAGAGCATTTTAAACTTTTCCACTCTTATTAAAACTCTCTTAGCTTCTTCCACTTTTAACTTTCAACTAAAGGTCTCACTTTTTATTTCACCAAGAAAGTAGAAACAATCAAAAAAGAAATAGCTCTCACATCCTCACCACCAAGCCTATCAACCTAACAACACCTGTAGCCATATATACTGCCCTTCAAACTGTTATACCACACAAATATCGAATGACATATTCCTACTTGGGCCATGGATCCCCATCTTCTCTGCTATACTCAAAGACTTTGTTCCTACATTTCTTCCAACTTTCTCTGCTTTATGATCAATTTCCTCATTCTTATTAGATAATTCCCATCAACAATACCACTTCCTATTATAATTAGCTGCTAACTTTAAAAAAAAATAGACAAAGCCCTCTGTTAGAACCCACATCCTTTTTATCCCTAGATGCAAGATACTCTTCCTCCTGATTTACCTACTTTCCTTCATAATCAAAACTCCTGTGTCTTACCACCCATAGCCTCCAGGTGTTCTCCGCCACTCCCCTGAAACCACATCTTTCAGGATCACTAGTGACCTCCATCATTCCCAATTGTTTCCACTTACATTACTCATCTTTTCAGAAGCAGTTTACAAAATTCATCACTCACTTATTCTTAATTTTTTTTTCTGTATTTT
>NW_026660346.1:0-3154 GCF_009828535.3 Hylobates moloch | reverse complement strand
CCCAGCCTCTCTTTCCACTTTGAAGTTCTCTAGTCAGTCACCATTCTCGATTCCAAGATCATTAGGACTGCAAGGCATCATTACTCAACAAAAACAGTGGGTAGAAATGAAAGAAACCCTGGAGATGATGTGCAACCTCTACAGTATAGGTGAGGCCAATGAGGCCTTTTCAGGTGAAAGAAGGCTTCCGGAATCACACAACCAGTCGGTCAAGACAGCGCCTGACTCAAGAGTCATGAGAACCCCTGCAGTGCCTTGGCCCCTATGCCGACCCATTGATCTGTGTATGTTTAGCTACCAGCAGACCTTAGATCCTTGAAACCTTTCTGTGCATCAGGTTTGCAGAAATTCAGGGAAATGCTGCATTAGGTTTCTCTTATGTGTCCGGAATTGGTGGGTTCTTGGTCTCACTGACTTCAAGAATGAAGCCATGGACCCTCGCGGTGAGTGTTACAGTTCTTAAAGGCGGTGTGTCCAGAGTTTGTTCCTTCTGATGTTCAGATGTGTTCAGAGTTTCTTCCTTCTGGTGGGTTCATGGTCTTGCTGGCCCAGGAGTAAAGCTGCAGACCTTTGCAGTGAGTGTTACAGCTCATAAAAGCAGTGCAGACCCAAAGAGTGAGCAGTAGCAAGATTTATTGCAAAGAGCTGAAGAACAAAGCTTCCAAAGTGTGGAAAGGACCCCAGTGGGTTGCCACTGCTGGCTCGGGCAGCCTGCTTTTATTCTCTTATCTGTCCCCACCCACATCCTGCTTATTGGTCCATTTTACAGAGAGCCGATTGGTCTGTTTTACAGAGAGCTGATTGGTCCATTTTGACAGGGTGCTGATTGGTGCGTTTACAATCCCTGAGCTAGACACAAAAGTTCTCCACGTCCCCGCTAGATTAGCTAGATACAGAGTGTCGACATGAAAGTTCTCCATGTCCCCACTAGATTAGCTAGATACAGAGTGTCGATTGGTGCATTCACAAACCCTGAGCTAGACACAGGGTGCTG
Organism: Hylobates moloch; assembly: GCF_009828535.3. Classification (NCBI taxonomy): domain Eukaryota; kingdom Metazoa; phylum Chordata; class Mammalia; order Primates; family Hylobatidae; genus Hylobates; species Hylobates moloch. Next base: position 2,160 of record NW_026660346.1, on the reverse strand, counting down.
ATTGGTGTGTTTACAAACCTTGAGCTAGATACAGAGTGCCCATTGGTGTATTTACAATCCCTTAGCTAGACATAAAGGTTCTCCAAGTCCCCACCAGAGTAGCTAGATACAGCATGTCAACACAAAAGTTCTCCATGTCCCCACTAGATTAGCTAGATACAGTGTCGACTGGTGCATTCACAAACACTGAGCTAGACACAGGGTGCTGATTGGTGTGTTTACAAACCTTGAGCTAGATACAGAATGCCCATTGGTGTATTTACAATCCCTTAGCTAGACATAAATGTTCTCCAAGTCACCACCAGAGTAGCTAGATACAGAGTGTCCATTGGTGCATTCACAAACCCTGAGCTAGACACAGGGTACTGATTGGTGTGTTTACAAACCTTGAGCTAGATACAGAGTGCCGATTGGTGTATTTATAATCCCTTAGCGAGACATAAAGGTTCTCCAAATCTCCACCAGACTCAGGAGGGCAGCTGGCTTCACCCAGTGGATCCCGCACCGGGGCCGCAGGTGGAGCTGCCTGCCAGTCCTGCGCCGTGTGCCCACACTCCTCAGCGCTTATGTGTCTTGAATTGGTGGGTTCTTGGTCTCACTGACTTCAAGAATGAAGCCGCGGACCCTCGCGGTGAGTGTTACAGTTCTTAAAGGTGGCATGTACGGAGTTTGTTCCTTCTGATGTTCGGATGTGTTCAGATTTTCTTCTTTCTGGTGGGTTCGTGGTCTCGCTGGCTCAGGAGTGAAGCTGCAGACCTTCACCATGTTACAGCTCTTAAGGTGGGGCGTCTGGAATTGTTCATTCCTCCCGGTGGGTTCGTCATCTTGTTGGCTTCAGGAGTGAAGCTGCAGACCTTCACGGTGTTATAGCTCATAAAGGCAGTGTGGACCCAAAGAGTAAGCAGCAGCAGGATTTATTGCAATGAGCTAAAGAACAAAGCTTCCACAGTGTGGAAGGGGACCCGAGCGGGTTGCCACTGCTGGCTCGGGCAGCCTGCTTTTATTCTCTTATCTGGCCCCACCCACATCCTGCTGATTGGTCCATTTTACAGAGAGCTGAGTGGTCTGTTTTGACAGGGTGCTGATTGGTGTGTTTACAATCCCTGAGCTAGACACAAAGGTTCTCCACATCCCCACTAGATTAGCTAGATACAGAGGGTGGACACAAAGGTTCTCCAAGTCCCCACCAGAGTAGCTAGATACAGAGTGTCCATTGGTGCATTCACAAACCCTGAGCTAGACACAGGGTGCTGATTGGTGTGTTTACAAACCTTGAGCTAGATACAGAGTGCCAATTGGTGTATTTACAATCCCTTAGCTAGACATAAAGGTTCTCCAAGTCCCCACCAGTCAGGAGCCAAGCTGGCTTCACCCAGTGGATCCCACACTGGGGCCGCATGTGGAGCTGCCTGCCAGTCCTGCGCCAGGCGCCTTCACTTCTCAGCCCTTGGGTGGTCGATGGGACTGGGCGCCGCAGAGCAGGGGGCGGTGCTCATCGGGGAGGCTCAGGCCGCACAGGAGCCCACGGAGGGTGGGGGAGGCTCAGGCATGGCAGTCTGCAGGTCCCAAGCCCTGCCCCGCCAGGAGGCAGCTAAGGCCTGGTGAGAAATCGAGTGCAGCGCTAGTGGGCCAGCACTGCTGGGGGACCCAGCACACCCTCTGCAGCCGCTGGCCCGGGTGCTAAGCCCCTCATTGCCCACTGTTTTTGTTGAGTAATGATGCCTTGCAGTCCTAATGATCTTGGAATTGAGAATGGTGACTAGAGAACTTCAAAGTGGAAAGAGAGGCTGGGCGTGGTGGCTCATGCCTATAATCCCAGCACTTCGGGAGGCTGAGGCGGGCAGATCACTTGAAGTCAGGAGTTCGAGACCAGCCTGGCCAACATGGTGAAACCCTGTCTCTGCTAAAAATACAAAAAAAAAAAATAAATTAGCCAGGCATCATGGTGCATGCCTGTAATTCCAGCCACTCCGGAGGCCGAGGCAGGGGAATTGCTTGAACCCAGGAAGCGGAGGTTGCGGTGAGCTGAGATCGCACCACTGCACTCCAGCCAGGGTGACAGAGTGAGACTCCGTCTCAAAAAAAAAAAAAGAAGAAGGAGAGAGTAGGATGGCTGAGCCATGGTGAAGTAGCAATGCTTCTTTTTTTTTTTTTTTTTTT
>NW_026660345.1:0-3154 GCF_009828535.3 Hylobates moloch | reverse complement strand
TCACAGAATACTTCTGTGTAGTTTTTATTTGAAGATATTTCTTTTTCCACTACAGGCCCTTTATTGCTTTGAATATACACCTGCAGTTTCTACAGAAAGAGGGTTTCAGAACTGCTCAATCAAAAGTAAGCTTCAACTCTGTTAGTTGAATGCACAGAACAGAAAGAAGTTTCACAGAATGCTTCTGTGTAATTTTTACTTGAAGATATTTCTTTTTCCACTGTAGGCCCCTTAGCGCTCGGAATGTTCAACCCTGTTAGTTGAATGCACAGAAGAGAGAGGTTTCACAGAATTCTTCTGTGTAGTTATAATGGGAAGATATTCCTTTTTCCTCTATAGGCCCCCGAGCGCTCCGAATGTCCACTTGCAGTTTCTACAGAAAGAGTGTTTCAGAACTCCTCAATCAAAAGTAAGGTTCAACCCCTTTAGTTGAATACACAGAACAGAAAGAAGTTTCACAGAACGCTTCTTTGTTGTTTTTATTGGACCATGTCCCTTTTTCCACTGTAGGCCCCTTAGCGCTCAGAATGTCCCCGTGCAGTTTCTACAGAAAGAGAGTTTCAGAACTGCTGAATCAAAAGAAGAATCAACTCTGTTAGTTGAATGCACAGAACTGAACGAAGTTTCACGTAATCCTTCTCTGTAGTTTTTTTTGAAGAAATTCCTTTTTCCACTATAGGCCCCTTAGTGCTCCGAATATCCACTTGCGCTTTCAACAGAAAGAGTGTTTCAGAACTGCTCAATCAATAGTAAGCTTCCACTCTGTTAGTTGAATGGACAGAACAGAAAGAAGTTTCACAGAATGCTTCTGTGTAGTTATAATTTGAAGATATTCCTTTTTCCACTATAGGCCTCCTGGCGCTCAGAATGTCCACTTGCAGTTTCTACAGAAAGAGAGTTTCAGAACTGCTCCATCAATAGTAAGCTTCCACTCTGTTAGTTGAATTCACAGAACAGAAAGAAGTTTCAAAGAATGCTTCTGTGTCGTTTTTATGTCTAGATATCACTTTTTCCACTATAGGCTTCATAGCGCTCAGAATATCCACTTGCAGTTTCTACAGAAAGAGTGTTTCAGAACTGCTCAATCAAAAGTAATGTTCACCCTGTTAGTTGAATGCACAGAACAGAAAGAAGTTTCACAGAATGCTTCTGTGTAGTTATAATTTGAAGATATTCCTTTTTCCACTATAGGCCCCCTAGCGCTCCGAATGTCCACTTGCAGATTCTACAGAAAGAGTGTTTCAAAACTGCTCAATCAAAAGGAATATTCAACTCTGTTAGTTGAATGCAGAGAACAGAAAGAAGTTTCACAGAATACTTCTGTGTAGTTTTTATTTGATGATATTTCTTTTTCCACTACAGGCCCTTTAGTGCTCTGAATATCCACCTGCAGTTTCCACAGAAACAGGGTTTCATAACTGCTCAATCAAACGTAAGCTGCAACTCTATCAGTTGAATGCACAGAACATAAAGGAGTTTCACAGAATGCTTCTGCGTAATTTTTACTTGAAGATATTCCTTTTTCCTCTGTAGGCCAGATAGCGCTTCGAATGTCCACTTGCAGTTTCTACAGAAAGAGTGTTTCAGAACTCCTCAATCAAAAGTAAGTTTCAACCCCTTTAGTTGAATACACAGAACAGAAAGAAGTTTCACAGCACGCTTCTTTGTTGTTTTTATTTGACGATGTCCCTTTTTCCACTGTAGGCCCCTTAGCGCTCTGTATGTCCCCGTGCAGTTTCTACAGAAAGAGAGTTTCAGAACTGCTGAATCAAAAGAAGATTCAACTCTGTTAGTTGAATGCACAGAACTGAAAGAAGTTTCACGTAATCCTTCTCTGTAGTTTTTCTTTGAAGATATTCCTTTTTCCACTATAGGCCCCTTAGCGCTCCGAATGTCCACTTGCACTTTCAACAGAAAGAGTGTTTCAGAACTGCTCAATCAATAGTAAGCTTCCACTCTGTTAGTTGAATGGACAGAACAGAAAGAAGGTTCACAGAATGCTTCTGTTTAGTTATAATTTGAAGATATACCTTTTTCCACTATAGGCCTCCTGGCGCTCCGAATGTCCACTTGCAGTTTCTACAGAAAGAGAGTTTCAGAACTGCTCAATCAATAGTAAGCTTCCACTCTGTTAGTTGAATTAACAGAACGGAAAGAAGTTTCAAAGAATGCTTCTGTGTCGTTTTTATGTCTAAATATCACTTTTTCCACTATAGGCTTCATAGCACTCAGTATATCCACATGCAGTTTCTACAGAAAGAGTGTTTCAGAACTGCCCAATCAAAAGCAATGTTCAACCCTGTTAGTTGAATGCACAGAACAGAAAGAAGTTTCACAGAACGCTTCTGTGTTGATTTTATTGGAAGATGTTCCTTTTTCCAACATGGGGCCCTTAGTGCTCCGAATGTCCTCTTGCAGTTTCTACAGAAAGAGAGATTCAGAACTGCTCGATCAAAAGCAAACTTTAACTCTGTTATTTGAATGCACAGAACCGAAAGGAGTTTAACAGAATGCTTCTCTGTAGTTTTTATTTGCAGATATAACTTTTTTAACTATAGGCCACTTAGCGCTCCGAATGTCCACTTGCAGTTTCTACAGAAAGAGTGTTTCAGATCTGCTCAATCATTAGGAAGATTCAACTCTGTTAGTTGAATGGACAGAACAGAAAGAAGTTTCACAGAATGCTTCTGTGTAGTTTTTATTAGAAGATATTTCTTTTTCCACTACAGGCCCTTTAGTGCTTTGAATATCCACCTGCAGTTTCTACAAAAAGAGGGTTTCAGAACTGCTCAATCAAAAGTAAGCTTCAACTCTGTCAGTTGAATGCACAGAACAGAAAGTAGTTTCACAGAATGCTTCTGTGTAATTTTTACTTGAAGATATTCCTTTTTCCTCTGTAGGCCAGATAGCGCTCCGAATGTCCACTTGCAGTTTCCACAGAAAGAGTGTTTCAGAACTGCTCAATCAAAAGTAAGCTTCAACACTCTTAGTTGAATACACAGAACAGTAAGAAGTTTCAGAGAATGCTTCTGTGTTGATATTAATTGGAAGATGTTCCTTTTTCCACTATAGGCCCGTTAGTATTCCAAATGTCCTCTTGCAGATTCTACAGAAAGAGAGATTCAGAACTGCTCAATCAAAAGCAAACTTTAAC
>NW_026660344.1:0-3155 GCF_009828535.3 Hylobates moloch | reverse complement strand
ATTAAGTGGATTATAAATCTATGACTTTCTATATTCTAAAAGTTGCATCATTATAGACTAGTCAAAATGATTTGGGGTGCTGCATTTGAAGCATGGTCTGATAATGTGTTAAATTATAATCCTCAGAGACGGAAATGGTACATGTGGCAAAAAAAAATAATAATAATCTGTTTCCCAACAAATTCCCTACCCCCAATTTCAACTGCCCAAAGTTGCAACAGGCAAAAGTAGACAGAGAGAAGAGAGTGAAATCTGTGGCAGATGGAATCAATGTAATGAAACTATATATGCTGTGGAAAGATTTGTGTCCATAATTTAAAAACCACCATTATGTATATTGAAGCCATTGGGTGCTAATGTATCTTTAAAATCCAATATGTGAGAGGCAAGAGAACAGAATATTTAACAAAATTATTCTTTGCTTTTCTTATTTGTTTCACCTATATTTTCATGTTTTCCTAAGGTCTGGACAATTCACCAGTCAGGAAAATAAAGGGAATATGTCTACTCTGTTTATATTTTGTGATGGTTTAACATTTATTTTTTATGGAACATTGTTTATTATAATTTTTTTCTTTTATTTGTATAAATTTAGGGGGCACAAGTGCAGTTTTGTTATATAGATATATTGCAGATTGAAATCTGGGCTTTTAGTGTACCCATCACCAGAATAGTGTACATTGTATCCATTAAGTAATGGTTTTAAATTATAATAAAGAAATAAAGTGGAAAGTTAAGATTCAATTTCCAGTCCCAATACACGTCATGCATTAGAAAGTGGTTGAGCCCATGAGTTTGAGGCTGCCATGAGCCATGATTGTGCCACTGCACTCCAGCCTGAGCAATGGAGGGACCCTGTCTCTAATAACTAAATAAATAGAAAGTGTTATAAAATAAAAAGGACCGCCCTGCCCCAATCTTTAGAGTTTGCTTCACAATCAGTATAGCAGTATCTGATCACTACGTAGTGGCTGCTTGGAGTACGACATGAAATATGATCCAGAGGCCACATCCATTGCAGCCTGAAAGAGTGACTTGATTAATAAGTACTGTCCATCACACCCACCAATTGCTCAAAAAGAGAAAGGGAGGGAAGAAACACAAACATTGTGTGCTGGTTATTCAAAATGCACTTTTTATTCACTTTAACACAGATGATTTTTTACAGTTGAAAGAAAATATTTGATACACAATGTTGAGATTTTTTTTAGCAGCACCTGCAACAAGAGGATTGTGGAATACCTCAGAATAAAGTAGAGATGGCTGGGGCAGGCACAAATTAACCTGATATTCATCAATCCACTGAAGACATATGGAATCTGAGGCCCCTGAAAGTTAGCCAATACATGACAATAAACTAAATAAATATTCTGTATGATTTTTTAACAGACCATTGAAAAACAGTATAGTCCTAATTAGAAATATATTATTCCAAAAATCTAGTGTTCTTTAAAAAAACACCTATTGAAAATATTACACTGCACATTCTAGGGTACACAGTCAATTTCTAAACCTATATGCACAGTTCTTGGTACTCACAGATTTCAGCCTTTGGTGTTTTTCAATCTTACCCAAACTATATGTCAGCACCCTACTGAGTGTTGCTTACCCAAATGCCACTGTTTATGTCACTTAATATTGAGTGCTTTTATTAAGATATTGAGTGGTAATTTGGTAGAAAACAATGGTATGGCTAAGAGGAAAGGGGCTCCAGTTGATGGGCCAATAATATTAACACTTGTCTTAGATGGACAGGATGCCTATGAATCCGATACCCATGTAATTTTTTTTTTTTTAACTCAAATGACCACATGCCACTCTAATAGAGACAAGTACTTTTGTGAGTTGATGGAGGTCTTTATGATGAAGGCCTGAGATCTACAAATAGAAACTAGTATAAGCAGAGTGCAAGTAGAAAGAGAAGGCCCCAGGTCTCATGCACTTAAAAATAATTAGCATTTAACAGTTCTGATGTACAGATTTTCACCCTAACATGATTGTAGCAAAATGATCATAGAACTTGGAAACCAGTGTGGCTGGCTATAGGCATAGGCAGGCTAGGGACCAGTACTTAAGAGCTGTGGGGTCCCAGTTCTGGCTTTGACTTCTGGCATCAAAGTTAATTGAACAATGGTGTCAGGATTATATCTTAATTGGAAATATTGAGTATGACTGAGTTGAAATACTGTCCTCTTCTTTTCTATTTGGCCAATATGTCCCAGAGCTCTTAAAGCACAAAGGTCCTACATGTAAGTAAGGCGGATTCCATACGTGGCTACAATGGAGAGTTCTAGGCTGTATTCCTACGAAAGCTCCCACCCCCTTCCTGGCCTAGGTCTCTTTTTGGGGTAGTTTCTGTCTGTCACTATTTTTATCATAGATGTTTTAAAATACAGATTAAAATCTATGCAGGATAAACAGATCAACCAACAAGAACCACACTGCATATTCATAATATAGTATATAACTGACAGTCATGGTAATCAAAAATTGTCAAACCATTTTTATATTTTAACATGGGAGCTTTAAGATGTTTTTTATGAGTCACATAAAGATTACTCAGAGCTCAAGAATTTTTCCTGCCACAGTGCAAAAGCAAAAGGAAGAGCTATGTAGTTGCTGTTAAAGATTGACCACAGAATGGTTTGAGAATTTTAAAAGTCGCTCTCCATAGTCTTAGCTGTTATCATCAGATAAATCTAACCACAGCATGGCACTGATGTAGTTTATAGATTCATAGAACTTAGAGCCAGAAAGGACTTTATATTGAACATGTAGCCAGTACAGAAAATCTTTTTGTGGTATTCTAACAGATGGTCATCCAGTGAATATTTTCAGAGGCAGGGAGCTCACTATTAAGGCAGTCCATTCCACTGTTGGACAACTCTGATTATGGGAAATTCATTCTAACACTGGGTTAAAATCTGCTCTTCTGTCACTTTCAATGCCGGACCACTCTGATTATGGGAAATTCATTCTAATACTGGGTTAAGATCTGCTCTTCTGTCACTTTCAATGTCCTAATTAGGCTAGTTGAACATACAGTGCAACACACAAGAAACCAGTTCCTTCTTCTACAATAAATATTTGAGTTAAGGAGCCTTGTGAGAAAAGTTCATTATCCCCCAATCTTTTCTGAAGCCTCGATCAAACAT
>NW_026660343.1:0-3155 GCF_009828535.3 Hylobates moloch | reverse complement strand
TATTACTTATCTATTAATCAATTCTATTACATTTCTTTATTATGTTTTAAAAATATATCAGAATAAATAAATTAGTATCTATCTATGTATGTGGAAAACCAGCGGTATCTAAAGTAAAACCAACAATCTCAGCTCTTAGATTGTGTAGCCGTAGTATTCAGCAATTTCCATATCTCTTTCCCTTTCAACGAGAAACTGCACTTTCCCCAAAGAGGTGTATTTGGCCGCATTCTCACGCTCTTGTTGAGCCTTTCTCTTCATGGCCTCACGCTCTGGCCTCTGCTCTTCTGTGATGGGCATTGACATTACTGGCTCAGGAACAGTGGGTTTCCTCCATGGACGGGGTTGGAGGCTGAAGTCTTGGATTAGAAATCGATTTTGAGGCTTGGGCAGTGACCAGAGACTGGTCACAGCAGTGGAAACAGGCTCCTGCTGCAGAGAAGAACAAGATGATGTTTTGTAGGGTGATGGCCTAGAAGCAGCAGATTGAGGGACAGTAGGCTGGGTAGGGTTGGCTGAACTGGGTTCGGTTGCTTTGGTTGAAATTGGCTGAGCTGGTGTGGCAGGACCTGTCAAAGATGTGTTGGTAGGAGCTGGTCGGGATGGATTGACTGCAGTTGATTTAGCTGAGTTAGTAGAATCAGGTTGAGCAGGGTAAGCCACAGCAGGCCTACGTGAGGCCAGAGGGTTTCGCCGCCGAGAAACAGGTTGAGCTTGAGGTTTGTCCGGGGTCAGAAAGGGCAAAGGTATCAACTTGACCTTCCCAGGTGGTGGCAACTCAGAGTGGGATGGAGATGGACACTCTTTTTCAGCACTACCATCTAGTTTCTGGGCCTTGACTTGAATTTTCTCCGGGCCTTTACCCTCACATCGGGTATCCAGCCATGGTTTGAGAGCTGGGAATGGCTGCCAGTTTTGGGTGTTGCTTGAGCTTCCCAGGATCCTGGAGGAAGAGAATCCAGTTTTCTTATCGATCTTTTTCCCGAGTGCATGGAAAACTTGCACGGACTCTAGCAGGTGCGTGCCTAGGGAGCTTCGGGGCTTTTTAAAGGTCTCTTGGCTAAGCTCAGGTTGATTTTTCTTCCGTTTCCTATTGGGAATGGTTTGCTTCTGTTCTAGCTTGACTTTGTTCCCTGACTGCTTACTCTCTTCAGATTTCTTGGAGCTGTTCTTTCTGTTCCCTTTGGTCTTTTCCTGCCCATGGCTCTTAGTTTTGCTGATCCTGCTGGATGCAGCTTTGTGAGGTTTGTCGCTAGAATGCTTGGCCTTGTTCACAGAAGTGCTGTCACTGACTGTAGCACTGCAAACAACCACTTCTCCCTCTAATGGGAACTCTGGGTTCTTTGGCTGGATTTTGGCCTTGGGAGCACCCTGGATAGGCTGGGAAGCTTTATGCTTGTTCTTCCTGACTTGATCAGAGTGACCCTTTATGACATATGACTTTTCCTGCGCCTGATTTACCTTGATGGCACTGGTATCTTTGGCTTTCTTTGCTGAGGGAACTTCGGGTTGGTCAAGATCTTGTAAGGAACTGAAGATCGGGGGGAGATAAGTATTCTCCACCCATGTAGTGGTGTCTGCCAAATCACTGCTAGACTCAAACCCATTTTCAAATATCCCTTGGTCCTCAAGACTCAGGCTGTTATTTCTTAGATTGGCATTTTCAGAACCAGGCTGCTCCTCTTGGCCAAGAGGATCAATGCAGGCCAGAAGCGGGTGAATATCGGGGATTTCTAAAAGAGGTAGTGGAGGATCTTGATTTCCTATTAGGATCTGGTAGACATCTAGAGGCTTTGAAAGGTTGGTTTTAATCTCATCCAAATTCTCATTCTCATTTTTTTCCTGGCTTGGAGCTGGAGACAGTGTCAAGAGATTAGTAGGACTCTGGACTGGAGTTATAATTGAAATGTCCCCAAGCTCAGGTGATGGGTTACTCTCAAGTGTCTGGGTATTTCTGCTACTGAAGGACTTGGAGAATTCTGGAGTTTGTGGCAGACAAAATGTCTGGCTTGGAGATTGCAATCTCAGGGAAGTATCCATCCCCAGGGAAGTTTCCATCACTACAAAGGAATCAAGGAAGAAGTCAGTCCCTGGTAAGTGAGATGCTCCCCCTATACACCAATGCAGCAATCGGATACCTTTCCAACATGGGCAAGGCATTTCTACTAGCTCTTCTTAAGGACTATGGACAAGACCCTGTATTAGGAGATTGGCAGTGACTGTTCTCTTACTGGTTATCATTTGATGTGATTGTTTCTTGGTTTTCTTTGTATTTCATAGGGTTGTTGTAAGTCAAAAAGTGAAAGTGATTTTTAAAATAGGAGATGTTTTATAAAGCCTCACATTCTTACAGGGCCCTTTCAATTCTCTCCACTCTCCTGAGAGAATAAGAACACTTTACACCATGGACTAGGGTAGAGAGTGGAGCCCTTCCTCATGAAATAGATAAGCAAGCACAGATTCTGAGCCTGTTTGTTTTGGAGAGGATCTCTGAACACAAGGTCTTAAATCCTATTATAAGTTAAGGAAAATCAAAATGTCACTGCCAAAATAAGAGTTCTGAAGTGCTTTCCAAAGACACTAAAGTACTAGATTAAGGAAGGACATTACAGCGTGGTAGTGCAGGGGAAGTGATCAGCCAGGGCACTAAAAAGTGTATCTGTCAGTATGCTCTTGTGACTCTCTTACATGTAGCACAGATGGCCATTATAGTGTTCCACTTTCCCACTTATAAGGTGTTCTTATATAGAGTCTGAAAATGGAGAGCACTGCCCAAGAATAGTGGTTGAAGTCTCAGGACTTGAATTCTACCTGTCCATGGACTCACCACTCAGCTACAGATTTGACCCTCCTTTTCAGTGCTGACATTATTCCTCTCCTTTCTTGATGTTTGTACTCACCTTGAACGCTGGTTTCTGTGATGGGTTGAGCAGACACAGAGTAATACATCTCAGAAGTAGAGACTGGTGGTAGGACATTTGTGGGCTGAACCTCCTTTAGCACCATCGCCATTTCTGGTTGATGGGCAGAAGCCCTATATCCTGTGTATGACACAGGGCCATAGGATTGCAGGCAGGATAGTGGAGGCCCCATTGTGCCCTGATTATAGTAATAGACCTGGCTTCCTATCTGGTAGGGAAGTGACAGGTTATGGC
>NW_026660342.1:0-3156 GCF_009828535.3 Hylobates moloch | reverse complement strand
TATGGTTTGATAATCATCGCTGTAAAGTGAAAAAATGATGAGCTCAGTGATAGGGTCCAAAAGGAAACTTTCATCTTATACCTTGAGATCAGCAGTACTAAGAAGGCTGAATAAATGCGTTTTTTTCTTCCTACAATTTTAGGCACCAAGGAAATTGTATCTGTTACCTAACAAAAGGATTAGCTTTAAAAAATTGAGTTTCACAAAGTTAAAACAAGTTAAGCAGCATAGTATTAAAAAAGAAAAGAAACATTACATTCATCCAGCCATTAAATGGGAAATAAGTACAACGAGTTTCACACCCTATATTGCATAAGGCAATGTGCAAAAGAACCACTTGAAGAAAAAGAGTAAGCAAGAGATATGAGGATAATATGCTTGGCATACTTTCAAAATATATTCTATAATATAGTTACTTATTAACAAGTAGCACTCCTGATTATTTCACTAGAGCCAAACTTCTTTATTTTCTGTCCAACACCAAGAGAAAATGCTGGAGTAATTACATCCTTGATGAGCAGTTTCCAAACTGGTGTAACTTCAACATCAATAGTATTAGGCCCACATATTAACCTCCTATAGAAAGAAATCACAGATCACTCTGTCACAAATAATAAAATTAAAACTGACTCCTCACCTATTCAGAAAAAGGTCTACTCCATGTTCATTTTCTCACTTGTGAGACCAACATAAGTCTCCCTTGTTATATACCATTCTGATCCTTCTCAAAATAATGGGAGGTGAGGGTTCCCAATTGCAAAAACGATAAATATGACTATATTGCTTCTAGAACGATACTCTTCCCAAGGTCTAAATATTTCTCTAAATAGTATATTGGGTGTTTAATATTAAATATAGTCTCACTAAGTCCTTTCAGGATTGGCATGTTCCCAACTCTGTCTCTCCTCAATTCCGGTTTTATTACTGTAAGACAGTGAGGTAGTTAAGAGAAATCACTTTTATTGATAAGGAAATGCTGTTTCTACTTTCCTACTCCTATTTAGAAGTTCTGGAAAACTTCAGAATGTATTTAAATGTGAGTGGAAAGGTTCTGTGATCTAAAAAATAGCTCTACACACAGAATTGTTCCGCTTTTTGATTCAGTGTCTCTAAAACCCAGAGATGTGTTTCTTTGATGATGCACAGGAAAGACATTTTATGAGTTATGTTACTGTTGAAAACACTAACCGCTTTCTCTGTGTCTTCCACCTCGATGCTCAGATTAAATAGCTTGGTGAAATGTATGAGAGCAGGGCTTCTCAGACTTTAATGTTTACATAGATCACTTGGTGATATTGCTAAAATGAAGATTCTGATTCAATGGGATGCAAAGTGGTCTGAGATCCTGCAGTTCTAACAAGCTCCCAGGTGACGCAGATTCTAATAGGCTCTATATCTCTTCAAAGTACTAGAAATGGGGAAGGGGGAAGCATGTGAGTCATGGAAACTTAGAACAGCAAGGCCTTTAAAGAGTCCTTCTCCCCCTGTCCGCCTGTCTATGATTGGGAAACAAAGGCCCAGAGAAGAAAAGATATTTGTTCAAAGCCCACAGACTCTTGACATACCAGTGCCCTCCCCTAAACCTCTCTCCTCTGCCTAATAACTGATCTGGAAATGTGGAGCTACACATCTTGCATGCTGTTCTGCTGCTGCTCCGTGGTTCTTATTTAACTGCGTTATCATGGTCTAGTATGTATTTCTTGATTATAACCTAAACTGGCTCAACTTTATATTATAATAACCTTGAGAAACATTGTATGGAGTAGAAAGAGCATTACATCTGCAGTCAGGAGTGTGGGACTCAGTTCTTCCGCTACTAATTCCCATCTGTGTGACCTCGTTCCGGCCATGAAACCCCTCTGAGCCTCAGATTTCTCATTGGTTGTATGCAAATGGTGATAATGTCTGTTCTACCTGCCCCATAAGGTTGCTCTGAAGATGATGTAATATAATGTATGTGATTTAATTTAATAATACTAAATAGAGCATTACAATATTTTCTGATATGAATCCATTAAGATAACTATTTATTAGCTAACTGGCTATTATAGCTTATTAGCTAACAAGCTAATCTATTTGGCTAACTGATAATAATGCTTTTGAGCTAGTATAGGCAATAATAAATAAAGCTATATATAGCTTATTAGCTAACAAGCTGATCTATTTGGCTAATTGATAATAATGCTTTTGAGCTAGTATAGGCAATAATATGCATGGTACCTAATCTCCTGTTCTTCTCTTGTCAAGCCTGATACAAATTTTTGATGTATCTTGGCAGAACTGAGCCAGTCTTCCAAAGAGCTAAAATAATAATAACGAAAAGAACATATTTAGCAATAATATTTTTGAGATAACATTTTTCTTCTTTGGCTGTACTCACTAAAACAACTTACCCAATTTTCTGGAACTGTCCTTCTAAGTAGTTCCAAACATTCTTATTTTCTGCACTTCTATGCATCTCGCCTGCAAAAGAAAAGTACTAAGAAAACTTCTAGTTTGAGGATCAGAGAATAAACACCAACCCAATGGCTAAAGAAGCATTTGTTTGAAAAGCAAAGATAAACTCTAACATAATTATTTAAGATTTTATCCTTTTCTAACTTACCCTTTGCTTTTCTACCATACAAATGGTATTCTTTATTAGAAGTCATCATTCAATCAACATGTATCATGGACCTACTATATAGAAAAATATATATGAATAAAACTTAGTCTCTGCATTCTACTACTTTATAAACTAAGAAGGAAAAAATTCCAAAAAAGGCATACAGTCCAATATGTACATGTCAAAAAAAATAAAAACATAATAACATAAAAAATACGGTCTTGAAATGCTATAGACATAAAGAGAGAGAAGATGATGGAAGGCATCATGATGGAGATGATGTATGAGTTACAGTGTTGAAGGACTGGAAGACTTATACTCAGATGAGAAAATAGAAAGTATTTTAAAGAGATTGTTCACAAGTTAGTTTGGGGGAAGAAGGCAAGTGAGCATGCCTGTTTGCAGAATGAAGAATGAAGCTAGAAAGATAAACTGAAACCAAAGTATTGATACAGGAGTTAACAAGAAATTACTTAGGCAGATAATGAGGCTACAGAAGTCCTCGGTAAGGTTTTCTTTTTAATGAAAAGCAGTGCCCAATCATTTTCCTT
>NW_026660341.1:0-3156 GCF_009828535.3 Hylobates moloch | reverse complement strand
AATAAAATAACTCCTAAGGTGAGAAGCACCATGCCTGTTTCTTAGATTAGCACAGTAATGCAGACATAACAATTATTAAGAATTAAATATCCGAGTGCAGTGGCTCACGTCTGTAATCCCAGCACTTTGGGAGGCCAAGGCGGGGGGATCACAAGGTCAGGAGATTGAGACCATCCTGGCTAACATGGTGAAACACTGTCTCTACTAAAAAATTACAAAAAAATTAGCCGGGCATGGTGGCAGTTGCCTGTAGTCCCAGCTACTCCGGAGGCTGAGGCAGGAGAATGGCATGAACCTGGGAGGTGGAGCTTGCAGTGAGCCCAGATCACACCACTGCACTCCAGCCTGGGCAATGGAGCAAGACTCCATCTCAAAAATCAATAAATAAATAAATAAATAAATAAATAAATAAATAAATAAATAAAAATTCTATGCATATTTTTCTAACACAAATGTTTGTTCATGTATGAAACATATAATTGTAGTTCTGGTGCTTAGCTTTTTGATCTGAGGAAGAAGAGACAGGCACAAGCACCATTTATCAAGGTAGTAAAAGACAAAAGTTCTGGGTCAATTTTCCTTAATTTCATCTTTGACTTTTTTAAAATGTCCTGTATTATCATAAGGCAATGCTCTTTTATTCTATCCTTGCACAAAGTGTTTCTTTGTAGTTATACTTTGAGACATGTATTAGTCAGGGTTCTCTAGAGGGACAGAACTAATGGAATAGTTACATATATAAAGGGGAGTTTATTAAGCATTAACTCACATGATCACAAATTCCCAAAATATGCTGTCTGCAGTCTGAGGAACAAGGAAAGCCATTCGGAGTTCCAAAACTGAAGAACTTGGAGTTTGACGTTCAGGGGCAAGAAGCGTCCAGCACAGGAGACAGATGTAGGCTTGGAGGCTAGGCCAGTCTCTCATTTCACATTTTTCTGCCTGTTTGTATTCTAGCCATGCTGGTAGTTTATTAGATGGTGCCCACCCAAATTAAGGTGGGTCTGCCTTCCCCAGCCCACTGACTCAAATGTTAATCTCCTTTGGCAACACCCTCACAGATACACCCAGGATCAATACCTTGTATCCCTCAATCCAGTCAAGATGATATTCAGTATTAACCATCACAAAACATATGGCCAAGAGTGGTGGCTCACGCCTGTAATCCCAGCACACTGGGAGGCTGAGGTAGGTGTATCACAAGGTCAACAGATCGAGACCATCCTGGCCAACATAGTGAAACCCCGTCTCTACTAAAAATACAAAAATTAGCTGTGTGTGGTGGTGTGCACCTGTAGTCCCAGCTACTTGGGAGGTTGAGCCAGGAGAATCAGTTGAACCTGGCAGGCAGAGGTTGCAGTGAGCTGAGATCACATCACTGCACTCCAGCGTGGTGACAGAGTGATCAGAAGATGTTCTTGATAAGAATTACTTTACCATTGCTAATAATTTGGGAATCAAAATTTTGGCCCAGTGATGACATGTTTCCACTTCTTATTTATACTTCTTGTTTAAAATTTAAAACTATTTTTTTTATGGAGAAAAGATCACTTGCAAAATGATATGTTTGAATTGTATGTGACTGAGTGCAAATGAAATATATTTTCATTCTTTATTTGTGCTTAGTTTTTTAAAAACTTGAACTTGAAACTTTTGAGGAAAAGGAAAGATAGTTCTGTCATAACCTGTTTGAGTTCACATGGTGAAGGTGGGGAGAAATATCTGAGGGATAGATCTGCCTTGGTAGAGTGAGTGATGCCAGCATTCTATTGGAAACCTTCAGTTTTGAAGTTGAGCTTACAGAAATATCCTCCATCTAAAAGTGAAAATAAAATGTCTCTATTTAAAATTGTAAAAAACTAAATAGAAGTGTTTTAGAGCGATAACATGGTTTTGAATTAAGACACTAGCTTGAAGGCTGAGCTTTGTTAAGTAAAATCTCTACTAGCTGACCATGAACAGATCAAAGCTGGCAGACGTCTGAGCTGCTCTCCTTTGACTTTTAGAATACAACTTAAGTTTTTCAAGCGATTGTAATACAGGGATTCAGGAAATTTCTTGACTAATCATTAAGAAGGTGCCTTATCATTAGCATTACCATATTCTAAGGAGCTTAATTCATCATGGAAAATGATCTGTCCATCAATTAATATTTAACATAATGCTAATTAACGTTCAAAGGATTAGACATGTTATCTCTAACTTCTTTATTCTTTGAGCCTTGAAAATTGCCATTGTGGCCGAGCATAGTGGCTGACGCCCGTAATCCCAGCACTTTGTGAGGCTGAGGCAGGCAGATCACGAGGTCAGGAGTTTGAGACCAGCCTGACCAACATACTAAAGATACAAAAAAAAAAAAAAATTAGCCAGGTGTGTTGGTGTGCGCCTGTAATCCCAGCTACTCGGGAGGCTGAGGCAGAAGAATCGTTTGAACCCGGGTGGTGGAGGTTGCAGTGAGGAGATCGTGCCATTGTACTCCTGCCTGGGCAACAGGGCAAGACTCCATCTCAAAAACAAAAATGAGAGAGAGAGAAAGAAAATTGCCATATCAAGAAGAAATGAGCTGTAGAAATATAACCTTTCTGAAATACTGAAGCTAATTCTGAATTCAAATCAGTGACGGTATATCCAAGATAGGAAGTGCAGTCAGGCCACAGCCACCGTGGTAAGGGTGCAACAGGCTGTCCTGAGTGGCTCTCACGCTGGTCATTGCTCTATGTTAAACAGATGAGCGGAGCTGACTTGACTCCTTCTTATGTAAAAATATGAGGAAATAGAGTCCTGGCAATCTAAACACTGGATATCAAATGGCTGGGAGTTAACTGGAGGTCTGTTCCATGATGCTTTAAAAAGTGCATTGAACGTCTGTGTACAGTGTTTTTCATTTTCTCAGCAAAAGTGACGTCAAGGTAAATAAGATAACTGGGGGAAAATTAAGACATACCCACACATTCACACAGACATACCCACCCTACACACACATACACACACACAGAGATACCCCCCAAAACACACATACACCCACACCGAGACATACCCGCCACACACATACACACACACACATACACACACAGACCTACCCCCCACACACAGCCACACCCACACACATACACACACACAGACATACCCCCCACACATACACACACACACACAGAC
>NW_026660340.1:0-3157 GCF_009828535.3 Hylobates moloch | reverse complement strand
CTTTGGTAATATTCATTATTCAAGCAAACCCAGAATTTAAATTCTGGGCAGTATCAAAAGATTAAAGGCAGATGACAATATGATAAAGTACTTTTCCTCTTGGGAGAAAAATGCAGATATTAATAAGTTCAAGAAGTCAATAGGGATCAGTAAACATGAGACTCTATCTTAAGATAAGGATAATAAGTATAAAAACAACTTCTAAACCAGCAGAAGAAAACTGGACCTATACAATCCAAATCAGGAACAAAAACAAAAAGGAAGAAATGAGAAGTTCAGTAAGTTAAAAATATAATAAGCTACCAGAAGTAAGTTTTTAAAATATGAATAAATATAAGTATAAATAGATTAAATCCACCAACTAAAAGACAGATACTGTCAGCCTGGAGTTAAAGACAAGAATATTAAAGAAACACATGGAAGACAAAATGAAAAAAAATGTTAGAAAAGGAATGAAAGTTTATATTAGGCAACTATGAACCTAAAGAAAGTTGGTGTAGTAATCTTAATATCGGACAAATGAGAATATAAGGCTAAAAAATACCATGAGGCCAAAGGATGACATTACATACTGATGAAGGCAGCCAGAGAGCTGGAAGTGATGTCCTTCATGAACGTCAGTGACAGCCTCAACACACACCGCGCCACGGGCGACAGTACGGCAGGGAGAAATAGTTAAATCAATAATTGTAGTTGGAGACGTTAGTACATCTTTTTCAGAAATGGACAGAGCAAGAAGACAAAAGCTCAGCATGGATGTCAAAGATCCAAACAATATGATGAATACGCCCGAGCTATTAGAGATAAGAAGAACTCCAGACCTAAGAGAGTGCACGTGTTTGTGAACACACATGCAAGACACTGGCAGAAACAGGCCATGCGTTAGGCCACAAAGGATCAGTATCGTTCAGATTAGGCTCTCTAACAATACTGCAACAAAAAGAAATTTCTAAAACAGTGACGGTTTTTTAAAAGTCCCTTTGCTTGGAAACAACAAAACAGCAAAACATACTACTAAGTAACTCTTGAATTAAAAAGAAAGTTAATTAATGTTTAAAACTAGGTGATAATGAAACCACTATACAATAAAAAAATGTGAGACATCATAAAAGCAGTGCTTAGGAGGGATGGAATTGCTAGCCTCGAATACATTTATGAGGAAATAAAATTGCACTTAAATAAGCCAATTATTCCATTTAAGAAGCTGAAAAGGGAACAACACAGCAAAACTAAATAAAAGAGAAAACAATGAAAATGAAGATGTAATTCAACGATACAGGCAACAAAAATACTAGAGGAGATTTAAAAAGCAAAGGCTGGTTATCGGAACAAATTAATGGGAGAGATTTCTAGCCAGACAGAAGAAGACAGGAAGAGAGATGACCCAGAGCTCAAGATGCACAAGGAAATAGGGGGATGTCTTCGGGCCCAAGGTATTAAAAAGGCCACTGTGAACAACTGCTAATAACTTTGAAAAGCCATATAAAGAAAAAAATGCCAAATTTCACACGGGGAGAAACATGGGAAATAAATAGACCAAAAGGTGTTTAAATAATTGAAATGAGCATTAAAGATCTCCCCTTTTCAAAACATCTCAGCCACAGATAGCTTTACAAGGGAATGCTACCAAACAGTACAGCTCTTACGCGATGTAATTTACATGCCAAAAACTTCACCCACTTAATGCGTACCACTCAACGGCTTTTGTATATTTTGAGTTGTGCAACGTTAGCAGTCACTTCCCATTTCCCTCCCCAACCTCTCCTCCCCACCCCTAACCTTGCACAACCACTAATGACTTTTTGTGTCAACAGATTTGTCTATTGTGAACATTTTAGACAAATAGTATCATACTTTATTTGTTTGTGTGTGTGTGTGTGTGTGTGTGTGTGTCACCCAGGCTGGAGTGCAGTGGTGCAATCATAGCTCACTGCAACATCAAACTCCCAGGCTCAAGTGATCTTCCCACTTCAGCCTCCTGAGTAGCTGGGACTACAGGTGTGTGCCACCATGTGTGGTTAATTCTTAAATTTTTGTATGGACAAGGTGTCATTATGTTACCCAGGCTGGTTTCAAACTGCTGGCCTTAAGCAATTCTCCCTCTTCCGTGTCCCAAAGTATTGGGATTACAAGTGTGACCCACCACGCTGAGCACAACGTGGGTCCTTTGTGTCTGGCTTCTATCACTTGGCGCAGTGTCTTCAAGGCCAAGTAGCATTCCATCATGTGGATATCCCACGTTATGGGTTCATTCCCCATTCACTGGGTGATGGACATTTGGATTCTTTTCACCCTTTGGCTATTATGAACAATGCTGTTATGAATATTTGTGTATAAATTTTTGTGTGGACTTTTTTTTTTAATTTCTCTTTAGTATATACCTAGGAATACAATTGCTGGGTCATCTAATAACCCTATGTTTAACATTTTGAGAAACTGCTGATGTGTTTTCCAAATTGGCTGCACCATTTTTATCCCTACCAAAAACATATGTGTGTTCCAATTTCGTCACATCCTTGCCAGCACTCATTATTGTCTATTTCTTTCATCAAAGCCATTCTGGCAGGTATAAAGTAGTATTTCATTATGGTGGGGTTTTTTTGCTTTGTTTTTGTTTTTGTTTTTAAGTCAGGGTCTCACTGCTGCCCAGGCTGGAGTGCAGTGGCTCAGTCAGAGCTCACTGCAGCTTTAAACTCCTGGGCTCAAGCCATCCTCTCTCCTTAGTCTCCCAAGTAGCTAGAATTACAGGTGCAAAACCCCACGTCCAGCTAATTCATTATAGTTTTTATTTGCATTTCTCTAGTGACTAATAATGGTCAGCTTCTTTTCATGTACTTGTTGGGTGTTGATACATCTACCTTAAATAAATGTCTTTGTAAATCCTTTGCCCATGTTGAAATTGGTTGTCTTTCTACTATTGAGTTGTAAGTGTTCACTATATGTTTTTGTTTGTTTGTTTTTGAGACAGAGTCTCACTCTGTCATCCAGGCTGGAGTGCAGTGGCGCAATTTCAGCTTACTGCAACCTCTGCCTCCCGGGTTCAAGCGATTCTCTTGCCTCAGCCTCCTGAGTAGCTGGGACTACAGGCACGTGCCACCACGCCTGACTAATTTTTTGTATTTTTAGCAGAGACAGGGTTTCACCGTGTTAGCCAGGA
>NW_026660339.1:0-3157 GCF_009828535.3 Hylobates moloch | reverse complement strand
GGTCTTAGCAACTGGCAGACAAGGAGATTCTCTCCCATGCCTGACTCAGTGGGTCCCTCGCCCACAGAGCCTTGCTCACTGCTAGCGCAGCAGTCTTGAGATCAAACTGCAAGGTGGCAGGCTGGCTGGAAGAGGGGTGTCCATCATTGCTGAGGCTTGAGTATGTAAACAAAGTGGCCAGGAAGCTTGAACAGGGAGGAGCCCACCACAGCTCAGCAAGGCCTACTGCCTCTAGACTCCACCTCTGTGGGCAGGGCTTAGCTGAACAAAAGGCAGCAGACAACTTCTGCAAACTTAAATGTCCCTGTCTGACAGCTCTGAAGAGAGCAGTGGTTCTCCCAACATGGCGTTTGAGTGCTGAGAACGGACAGACTGCCTCCTCAAGTGGGTCCCTGAACCCTGTGTAGCCTAACTGGGAGGCATCTCCCAGTAGGGGCCGACAGACACCTCATACATGCGGGTGCCCCTCTGGGATGAAGCTTCCAGAGGAAGGATCAGGCAGCAATATTTTCTGTTCTGCAATATTTGCTGTTCTGCAGCCTCTGCTGGTGATACCCAGGCAAACAGCATCTGGAGTGGACCTCCAGCAAACCCCAACAGACCTTCAGCTGAGGAACCTGACTGTTAGGAGGAAAATGAACAAACAGAAAGGAATAGCATCAACATCAACAAAAAGGACATCCACACCAAAACCCCATCTGTAGGTCACCATCATCAAAGACCAAAGGTAGATAAAACCACAAAGATGGGGAGAAACCAGAGCAGAAAAGCTGAAAGTACTAAAACTCAGAGCACCTCTTCTCCTCCAAAGAATCGCAGCTCCTTGCCAGCAATGGAACAAAGCTGGACGGAGAATGACTTTGATGAATTGACAGAAGTAGGCTTCAGAAGGTTGGTAATAATAAACTTGTCTGAGCTAAAAGAGCTTGTTCAAACCCATCGCAAGGAAGCTAAAAACCTTGAAAAAAGGTTAGATGAATGGCTAACTAGAATAAACAGTGTAGAGAAGATCTTAAATGACCTGACGGAGCTGAAAACCATGGCACGAGAACTTCGTGACGCATGCACAAGCTTCAATAGCCAGCTTGATGAAGTGGAAGAAAGGGTATCAGTGATTGAAGATCAAATTAATGAAATAAAGTGAGAGGACAAGGTTAGAGAGAAAAGAGTAAAAAGCAATGAACAAAGCCTCCAAGAAATTTGGGACTATGTGAAAAGACCAAATCTACGTCTGATTGGTGTACCTGAAAGTGATGGAGAGAATGGAACCAAGTTGGAAAACACTCTTCAGGATATTATCCAGGAGAACTTCCCCAACCTAGCAAGGCAGGCCAACATTCAAATTCAGGAAATGCGGAGAACACCACAAAGATACTCCTCAAGAAGAGCAACCCCAAGACACATAATTGTCAGATTCACCAAGGTTGAAATGAAGGCAAAAATGTTAAGGGCAGCAAGAGAGAAAGGTCGAGTTACCCACAAAGGGAAGCCTATCAGACTAACAGCAGACCTCTTGGCAGAAACCCTACAAGCCAGAAGAGAGTGGGGGCCAATATTCAACATTCATAAAGAAAAGAATTTCCAACCTAGAATTCATATCCAGCCAAACTAAGCTTCATAAGTGAAGGAGAAATAAAATCCTTTACAGACAAGCAAATCCTGAGAGATTTTGTCACCACCAGGCCTGCTTTACAAGAGCTCTTGAAGGAAGCACTAAACATGGAAAGAAACAACCAGTACCAGCCACTGCAAAAACATGCTAAGTTGTAAAGACCATCAATGCTCTGAAGAAACTGCCTAAATTAATGGGCAAAATAACTAGCTAACATCATAATGACAGGATCAAATTCACACATAACAATATTAACCTTAAATGTAAATGGGATAAATGCCCCAATTAAAAGACACAAACTAGCAAATTGGATAAAGAGTCAAGACCCATCAGTGTGCTGTATTCAAGAGACCCATCTCACCTGCAAAGATGTACATAGGCTCAAAATAAAAGGATGAAGGAAGATCTACCACGCAAATGGAAAGCAAAAAAAAGCAGGGGTTGCAATCCTAGTCTCTGGTAAAACAGACTTTAAACCAAAAAAGATCAAAAGAGACAAAGAAGGCCATTACATAAGGGTAAAGGGATCAGTTCAACAAGAAGAGCTAACTATCCTAAATATATTATGCTCCCAATACAGGAGTGCCCAGATTCATAAAACAAGTCCTTAGAGACCTACAAAGAGACTTAGGTTCCCACACAATAATAATGGGAGACTTTAACACCCCACTGTCAATATTAGACAGATCAACAAGACAGAAGGTTAACAGGGATATCCAGGACTTGAACTTAGCTCTGGACCAAGTGGACCTAATAGACATCTACAGAACTCTCCACTCCAAATCAACAGAATATACATTCTTCTTAGCACCAGATCATACTTATTCTAAAATTGAGCACATAATTGGAAGTAAAGCACTCCTCAGCAAATGTAAAAGAACAGAAATCACAACAAACTGTCTCTCAGACCACAGTGCAATCAAATTAGAACTCAGGATTAAGAAACTCACTCAAAATCGCACAACCACATGGAAACTGAACAACTTGCTCCTGAATGACTACTGGGTAAATAACGAAATGAAGGCAGAAATAAAGATGTTCTTTGAAACCAGTGAGAACAAAGACACAAAGTACCAGAATCTCTGGCACACATTTAAAGCAGTGTGTAGAGGAAAATTTATGGCACTAAATGCCTACCAGAGAAAGCAGGAAAGATCTAAAATTGACACCCAAACATCACAATTAAAAGAACTAGAGAAGCAAGAGCAAACAAATTCAAAAGCTAGCAGAAGGCAAGAAATAACTAAGATCAGAGTAGAACTGAAAGACATAGACACACAAAAAACCCTTCAAAAAATCAGTGAATCCAGGAGCTGGTTTTTGAAAAGATCAACAAAATTGATAGACTGCTAGCAAGAATAATGAAGAAGAAAAGAGAGAAGAATCAAATAGATTCAATAAAAAATGATAAAGGGGATATCACCACCAATCCCACAGAAATATAAACTGCCATCAGAGAATACTATAAACACCTCTATGCAAATAAATTAGAAAATCTAGAAGACATGGATAAATTCCTGTACACATACACCCTCCCAAGACTAA
>NW_026660338.1:0-3157 GCF_009828535.3 Hylobates moloch | reverse complement strand
TTTCACTCTTGTTGCCCAGGCTGGAATGCAATGGCACGATCTTGGCTTACTGCAACCTCTGCCTCCCGGGGTCAAGCCATTCTCCTGCCTCAGCTTCCCGAGTAGCTGGGATTACAGTTGTGCACGACCACGCCCGGCTACTTTTGTATTTTTACTAGAGACGGGGTTTTTCCATGTTGGTCAGGCTGGTCTCGAACTCCCGACTTCAGGTAATCCACCCTCCTTGGCTTCCCAAAGTGCTGGGATTACAGGCGTGAGCCACCGCGCCTAGCCCGTTTCTTATTCTTTAAAATGAACTGGCTGAGCTGTTTTTCAGTTCTGACGTTCTATGACTATGATAACAACGTGATGAGATCTGCATATTGGTTAATAATATACATCTCTCCACAACAAAGTGAAAAGGCTTCTGTTAAAATTTTGATCTAGTTGTGCAAGTGTTTACATGTTGGCCACACAAAAACTAAAGAGGCAAAAATTTTCATATGAATAATCAAGTTACCTGCACTTAGTTGGTGACTTAATTTTTATATTTTTATTAAAGTGAAATTCACGCAACACACAATAAACACATTTTTTCCATTTTTAAATTTCTAATTATTATGGATACATAATACTTGTACATTATTAATGGGGCACATGTGATTTTGATATAAGCATGTAGTGTGTTAATGATCAAATCAGAGTACTTGTGGTATCCATCATCTCAAGCATTTATTATTTTATTGCATTGGGAATATTTCAACTCCTCTAGCTATTTTGCAATATATAATAAAATAGTGTTAACTATTTCTAAATGTGCAATTCAGTGGTATTTAATACATTCACAATGTTGTTCAACCATCTGCTCTATCTAGTTCCCAGATACTTTCATCACACCAAAAGGAAACTTCATACCCATTTAAGTAATCACTCCTCCTTTTGCTGTTTCTTCCTGAATGGCATAATTTTTAAAATTTATATTTTGCCTTTATTACTCTGACACACTATGTTTGGGGGGCAGTAGGTAGGTGCCTGCCTGTGCTTACTGGGAAGCTCAAATCTCCCTGAAACCAGCATGTCAGCCTCTGAAACCAAGTTTTGGCTACTTTGAGAGACTTAGAGACTAAGGGCTAGGGATGCTATCTGTCATGATATTGAACAGATACAAATTCATTGTTATAAACAAATTATTGAAAACAAAACCCTGAAAGTTTTTCAACTAAGTTCAAAGAAGAAGTAAAAGTCAACTAAGTTCATGTTATCCAGGCATAATCACCATTTCCTGTAATATCTTTGGGAATCTTCCTCTGCATTTTAACATATATACTATGTATTTGCAAAAGTAAGATCATATGGTACACACTTATTTTATTTACAAGGTAAAAAATTGTTAAAATTAATACAAGATAGGTTTATAAAATAGAAAATAGGACATCTGTTTCCCAATCTTGTTTTTTGATGGACAGTACATTTCAGACATATTTTTGTGTCAATAAATATAGTTTCAGAGCATCATTTTAATTGCTGCCTAGTAGTCTATTGTATGTAGATGTTACAGCTTCCTCAACTAGGCTTTTTTTTTGACATTTAGGTAGGTTCCATTTGTCAGTTATCATAATGATGCTGCAGCTTGCACCTAAATTTGTGCGTGTATCTGTGATTATTTCCTTTGAACAAATTTGAATATGTGACCTTTACTCATGATGATAATGATGCAATATAATGAAACTAAGGCTAAAATGTAGTTGCTCACATTAGAGTCAGCTGTTTTGCAAACACACTTTGGGTGGCTCTTTTTATTTTACATAGCATACCCACACCCGTCATTTCATTTAATACTATCAGTGGCTAATAGCTAATATTTATTGGACACGTATGTGCCAGGCATTGTGCTGTGTGCTTTAGAGAAAGGTACCTTATTCAATGTTATTTGTTATGTACTGTTATTATTTCCATTTTAGAGATGAGGGGAGTCAGGAGGCTCAGATACATTATGTAAATTGCCCAAAGCACAGTAAGTGGTAAAGCTAAGATTTTACTTTGGTCTTTTGGGTTCTAGATCCAGTATTATTCCTAGTATATCACAGGTCCTTTTTTTGAATTGTAAAGTATTCTGAGCCTACATTTGGGCAAGGGATTTAGATTCCGCACCAGTTATCTTGGAAAGATTTAACAGTAAGGAAGCAACATGGTGTTCGTAGACTGTGCCCCCTCCATTTCTAGTCTAGGCTGGCTTCCTCTGGGGATACCTGCCTATAGTTAATTTCTGTGGAACTGTAAGTGTGGTTCTTGTCATGCTGGATTCTTTCCCAAAGTAAGACTAGAGTGGCTGTGGCTGAGACAGCGAGGTGTGATTTATGAAAGTTCAAAAGAGGCCAGGAGCAGAGATTGGGAGAGGTCTCATTTACATTAAGAGTTACTGTGAATTAGGTTCTGGGGCAAAATGCTCAATTGAATTTATCATTAAAGAGCCAATAAAAAGTATTAAAGGACAAATTGGCTGAATTTCTTTTTTTTTTCTTTTTATTATTATTATTATACTTTAAGTTTTAGGGTACATGTGCACAATATGCAGGTTTGTTGCATATGTATCCATGTGCCATTTTGGTGTGCTGCACCCATTAACTCGTCATTTAGCATTAGGTATATCTCCTAATGCTGTCCCTCCCCCCTCCCCCCACCCCACAACAGACCCACAACAGTCCCTGGAGTGTGATGTTCCCCTTCCTGTGTCCATGTGTTCTCATTGTTCAATTCCCACCTGTGAGTGAGAACGTGTGGTGTTTGGTTTTTTGTCCTTGCGATAGTTTACTGAGAATGACAGTTTCCAGTTCCATCCATGTCCCTACAAAGGACATGAACTCATCATTTTTATGGCTGCATAGTATTTCGTGGTGTATATGTGCCACATTTTCTTAATCCAGTCTATTGTCGTTGGACATTTGGGTTGGTTCCAAGTCTTTGCTATTGTGAATAGTGCCGCAATAAACATACGTGTGCATGTCTCTTTAGAACAGCATGATTTATAGTCCTTTGGGTATATACCCAGTAATGGGATGGCTGGGTCAAATGGTATTTCTAGTTCTAGATCCCTGAAGAATCGCCATACTGACTTCCACAATGGTTGAACGAGTTTACAGTCCCACCAACAGTGTAAAAGTGTTCCTATTTCTCCACA
>NW_026660337.1:0-3157 GCF_009828535.3 Hylobates moloch | reverse complement strand
TGAGGCTCAGAAAGGGGAAAGTCGTTGCCCTGGGTTCCATTGTGGATTTATAGCAGAGCTGGGATTAGGATGTGTGTTCTATATACCCACTGGGGTGCTGGCCCATCTGCAGCCAAGGCCTGTCTTCCTGATTCCACGAGGACCCCTTCCCATTCCTTTACTTCCCATGACAGCCACTGTCACCACCACCCAGGGTCTGTGTTCACTGCCACACCACCCCTCGCTGACCCTTGCAGCTGGGCTGTAACCCATAATGTCCATCAGATTGATTTACATAAATGGTGGTTAGGCTCCAAATCCACTCTCCCCAGACTGACACAAATTGCACTACAGGTGGCCTCAACTGTAGGCCTTTCTGGTCTAGAGAGAGAGATGGTCCCGTAGAAATGTCAACATCACTTGGCCAAGAGGAGAGTGGAAGCACAGGAGAAAGTTCAGGGAATGAGTTCAGGAGGCGGTGGCCCTTGAGTTGGGTCTTGAGGGATGTGTAAAAGTTATGAGGCAAGGAACTCTGGGACAGGCATCCTAGGAGGAAACAGCAGCATCCTCCAAGGCTCAGACTGGCCTGGTGGCTGCAAGGTAGGACTGGGTGACCTGGACCCCATGAAGCAGTGCTCCCTTTTCAGGAGGAAATCTGCATTTCCCATACTTTGGGCTGTCTCAGAATGCCCCAGAGATCTTGTGAAATTCCTGGGTCCAGTTCCCAGGGATTCTGGTCCAGGCAGAGGAATCTGCACTTCTCACAGGCAGAGGCTGTGACCTCGCCCCACAGTTCTCATGCAAGTGGTCCCTGGACCACTCTTGGAGAAATACAAGCAGGACTGAGGAGGCTTTGACCCAAGCACTGTGCAGTGTTGGGATGGGGAAAGATGTGGAATGGGCCAGAGGAATAGTGGTCAGAGCTGTACCCTCCTGGACCACCCTGTCTAAAATGTGGCTCTCCCATTCCCCTTCCCCACTGATACGTTCTATCCTCCTTCCATTTTCCTTTTTCCATGGTGCTCTTTTTATTTTATTTTATTTGTTGTAGAGACAAGGTCTCACTATGTTGCCCAGCCTGGGACGGCGTTTTTGTTTGTTTGTTTTGTTTTTTGTTTTGTTTTGTTTTGCTTTTCCCCAGGTGCCTCACCTTCCCCTCATGAGCTTTCTGCCCACCTTGAGGTACTCCTAGAGGGCTCGAGGTGCACCCTGGTTTCTAGCCAGGGACGCTAGGGTCTCCGGGGCCCAGTGCAGGGCTGATGGGTAGGGACGTTCATCCGTGAGGGACCCAGGCCCCACTTCTGGGCGACACAGTTTTTAATGTTTTTCTCTGCCCCAGGTGTCTCACCTTTCCTTCATGGGCCTTCTCTCTGCCTTGGGGTACCCCTAGCAGGCCGAGGCGCACCCTGGGCTCGAGCCAGGGATACCAGGGTCCCTGGGGCGCAGCGCAAGCGCTGATGGGAAGACAGTTTCCTCTGTGGGAGACCCAGGCCCCGCTTCTCCGCAGCGCGGTTGTTTTTTTTTTCTCTGCCCCGGGTGCGTCACCTTCCCCTCATGGGCCTTCTGCCCGCTTTGGGGTACCCCTAGCGGCCTGAAGCGCACCCCGGTTTAGAACCAGGAACGCCAGGGTCCCCTAGGCCCAGCGCAGTGGCTGATGGGAAGACACTTTCGTCCGTGGGGTCCCAGGCCCCGCTTCTCGGCGGCGCAGTTTTTTTTTTTTCTCTGCCCCAGGTGTCTCACCTTCCCCTCAGGGGCCTTCTCCCTGCGTTGGGGTACCCTAGCAGTCCGGAGGCGCACCCTGGGCTCAAACCAGGGACGCCAGTGTCCCCAGAGCCCAGCGCAGGGGCTCATCGGAAGGCACTTTCGTCAGTGGGGGACCCAGGCCCCACTTCTGGGCGGCACGGTTTTTTATTTTTTTCTCTGTCCCAGATGTCTCACCTTCCCCTCATGGGCCTTCTGTCCGGTTTTGGGTACCCCTAGCAAGCCGAAGCGCACCCTGGGCTCTAAACAGGGACAACAGGGTCCACGAGGCCCAGCTCAGGGGCTGATGGGAAGACACTTTCGTCTGTGGCGGACCCAGGCTCCGCTTCTCCGCAGGGTTTTTTTTTTCTTTTCTCTTCCCCAGATGCCTCACCTTCCCCTCATAGGCTTTCTGCCCGCCTTTCGGTACCCCTAGCAGGCCGGAGGCTCACCCTGGTTTGGAGCCAGGGATGCTAGGGTCCCCGGGGCCCAGCGCAGCGCTGATGGGAAGGGACTTCTGTCCGTGGGGGACCCAGGGCCCGCTTTTCCGAGGTGAGCTTTTTTTTTTTTTTCCTGCCGCAGGTGCCTCACCTCTCCTCCCTCAAACCTCACCTTCGTCTCATGGGCCATCTGCCCGCTTTGGGGTACCCCTAGTGGACCGGGGCGCACGCTGGGCTCCAACCAGGGAAGCCAGAGTCCCCGGGACCCAGCGCAAGGGCTGATGGGAAGACACTTTGGTGAGTTGCTGACCCAGGCACAGCTTCTCTGAGGCGCGATTTTTTTTTTTTTTTTTCTGCCACAGGTGCCTCACCTCTCCTCCCTCATACCTCAACTTCCCCTCATGGGCTTTCTGCCCGCCTTGGGGTACCCCTAGCTGCTCGAGGCGTACCCTGGGTTTGAGCCAAGGTCGCCAGGGTCCACTGGGCTCAGCGCATGGCCTGATGCGAAGGCACTTTCGTCAGTGGGGGACCCATGCCCTGCTTCTCCGTCGCGCGTTTTTTTTTCTTTTCTTTTTTTTTCTGCCACAGGTGCCTCACCTCTCCTCCCTCAGACCTAACCTTCCCCTCACGGGCCTTCTGTCTGCCTTGGGGTACACCTAGCAGCTCGAGGTGCACTGTGGGCTCGAACCAGGGACGCCAGGGTCCCTGGCGCAAGGGTTTAGGGACCCTTGCCCAGCGCAAGGGTTTAGGGACACTTTCGTCAATGAGGGACCCAGGCCGCGCTTCTCCGCGGCGCGGTTTTTTTTCTTTCTCTGCCGCCGGTGCCTCACCTTCCCCTCATGGGCTTTCTGCTCTCCTTGGGGTACCCCTAGCGGGCCCGACTCGCACCCTGGGCTCGAACCAGGGTCATCAGTGTCCACGAGGTCCAGCGCAAGGCCTGATGGGAAGGCACCTTCATCAGTGGGGGATCCAGGCCCCGCTTCACTGCGGCGCGGGTT
>NW_026660336.1:0-3157 GCF_009828535.3 Hylobates moloch | reverse complement strand
CCTCTAATAAACTCACAATTTCTAAATTCTAGAGCTTTACTGAAAAACCAAAAACTGGACCGGGCACGATGGCTCATGCCTGTAATCTCAGCACTTTGGGAGGCTGAGGCAGGTGAATCACAAAGTCAGGAGATTGAGACCATCCTGACTAACACGGTGAAACCCTGTCTCTATTAAAAATGCAAAAAAATTAGCTGGGCATGGTGGCGGGTACCCTGTAGTCCCAGCAACTCAGGAGGCTGAGGCAGGGAAATGGCGTGAACCTGGGAGGCAGAGCTCGCAGTGAGCCAAGATCCTGCCACTGCACTCCAGCCTGGGTGACAGAACAAGACTTCGTCTCAAAAAAACAAAAGCAAAAAAAAAAAACCTCAAAAACTGTTTCCTCTGTAATGGTGTTTACAAAAACAATCAATAAATAATGGCCTATCCCTATGTGGTGGAAGCACAGCAATTAAGTGTCATAACAATTTAGTGTCTTGTTACACTATAGAAGCTGAAAAGCTAATAGGGAATTTCCCATGCTCTTGCAGAAAGGTTCCACATACAATTTAGGTTTCACCTACTACGTGTATTCACATGATACTTTGATTCAGAACAGAGCTACATAAGGCGAGAGTCAAGGCACAACATTTATTTTGCTTGCACGGAATGTAATAGAGGCAACAACAGATTGGAGCTAGAAGTTGTTAGGTGGCATCTTGATTTGCAAGTTGGTTTCCTAACTTGGCAGCTTCTGGACCTTGGAAGAGACCAGTGATTCTGGAGTCTACAGCTCTGTTGCAATTTTCTGATGATGGCAGAGGCAGTGGCTCCCTTGTCAGTCCTCGTCTGTGGTAAAATTTTTGTGGAAGCTTATTTTGAAAATGATTTCTTAAGTTCTTCCAAGTGAACATATATATACTCCTTAATAAATTCCTTTTTGCCTCAACTAACCAGAGGAGATTATGTTATCCATAACTAAGAACCTTGACCAATATATCATATGAGCTAATAGTATACAGTTATTTAAGAGAATGAGGGTGGTCTTTATGCATGATCATTGGAAGATGGTGAGATTGTAAATAGTAAAAAACCGGATTGTAGAATAGTATGCTCAGAATACTTTCTGTTAAAAAAAAAAAAAAAAAAAAAAATCAATGCAGGCCAGGCGCAGTGGCTCACACCTCTAATCCCAGCACTTTGGGAGGCCGAGGCAGGCGGATCATGAGGTCAGGAGATGGAAGACAACATGGTGAAACCCCGTCTCTACTAAAAATACAAAAATTAGCTGGGTGTGGTGGCGCAAGCCTGTAATCCCAGCTACTCCAGAGGCTGAGGCAGGAGAATTGCTTGAACCCGGGAGGCAGAGATTGCAGTGAGCCAAGATTGCAGTAGGCCGAGATTGCGCCACTGCACTCCAGCCTGGCAAGAGAGTGAGACTCTGTCTCAAAAAGAAAAAAAAAAAAAAATCAATGCATATGTAAAACAAGTCTTAAAGAACATTCGTTATATGTGGAAGATAGAATTATGAAGGCATTCTAGAATATTATAGATATTTTTGCTTAGATTTTTATGATACCTCTTGTGTATTTATTGCATTATCAAAAATAAAAATAAACCCTTAAAAAGACAAAACTAACAACCACAGCCAAAAACAAACAAACAAGAAGTAAAATCACACCATTCCAAGGGTGGCCCTCAACATAATGAAGACTGAATTTCCTAACAGTTGAATGAGAAAGGAACTTGGCGTTGAATATAAATTAGGAAAAAAGTAATTTTCTCCTGCACACCAGTCTGCGGATTCATACACCCAAAGTTAATTTGTTGATATTTTAATCTATAAATAATTATGAACTCTGTTTATTATGAGACTATCAAAAAAACTGCTTTCCATCAACATGCAGGTGTTTTCTTTGAAGGAGATTACAAATACACCAGGGATTGACAACGTTCATATTTACTTAGCAAATAATGATCTAATTCTTGGGTCAATAGTGAAGCTGAGGAAGGAGAGGGCTGTGTTTACAGGTGATGGAAGGTTGTTAGGCAGGACTCACAGTTGGATTCTAGATTTCAGGGTGGGGACTACTTACTGCCTTTTCAGTCAGGAGGATCCCAAAGAACTGCTGCCTGGATGGGAATGGGAATATGGTCTGGCTGGGAGGATAGAAAGGTGCAGATGAAAGAAAATGTGGTATGGGTTGCAGACTCAGGGCCTTGGGCGCTGTTCTTTCTCATCTTTGTGGTGGGGGATGATCGGGTGGAAATGCAATCTCCCAGTCGGATCACATCCCACTACTCACCAGTCTTATATCCCGTCGCGGCCTCACATATATTACTTACCTGGCCCGGGTGGCATTTTATTTTGCATCCTTGATTGGGAGTCTCAGGGGCTACGAACAAACGTTTTACCCCTGGGTAGCCGGCGGGTGCGGAGCGAGTATTCGTGGGGCGGGATAAGTGCGGAAGTCGCTGCGCCCTTGTCCCTTTATCTGCGGGGTACGGCCACTCTCAGGGTTCCCGAGGAGCCGGCTCCGTGCACCTAGGCCCTAGGTCGGCTCCCAAGCCGCGGCCCGCCGCTACACCAGCCGTTTCTTACCCGCAGCTACAAATCTGACACAGACACCAGCTCCTCATATTCTTGGCTCCCATGCTTTCCTCCACCGCGCCTCAGCACTTGCGGCTTCTCCACTCCCACAGCGCCCGCCGTAGTCAACGCAACAGAGGGATGCCTGGTGACATACTCTGCCCCGGCTTCCGGCGGCGTCAGAGGCGTGCGGGTGAAAGGTCGAGCGTCAGCCGGCCCCGCCCCCTGGCGCGCGGGCGTGCCGGATCCGCAGAGCTCTAGGACTTTCGGAAGCTCTAGGTGTGGGTGCCACCCGAGAGGAGGAGCAGGGCTGGTGGGGCTGCTGCAGCCGGTGAGTGTGGGCTCGCGCTGGGGGCTGGAACCTCCTCGGCCAGCCTCTGGGCGGTGCCGGAGGACCCCGCTCGCTGCGGCTCTGAGGCGGGAACAGGGGCTGGGGCCGAGCGCGGGCTGGGAGCTTCGGTCTCCGGAGTGTCGCTTCCCGTCTGAGGCCGGGGCGGTCGCCTGTCTGTGTGGACCCGGGATCCTCAAAGAGAACGAATCCGGGACCCTGCAGAAATGAAGGGCATGTAGTGTAGAGGTTTTTCCTTT
>NW_026660335.1:0-3158 GCF_009828535.3 Hylobates moloch | reverse complement strand
GGTCTTAGCAACTGGCAGACAAGGAGATTCTCTCCCATGCCTGACTCAGTGGGTCCCTCGCCCACAGAGCCTTGCTCACTGCTAGTGCAGCAGTCTTGAGATCAAACTGCGAGGTGGCAGGCTGGCTGGGAGAGGGGTGTCCATCATTGCTGAGGCTTGAGTATGTAAACAAAGTGGCCAGGAAGCTTGAACAGGGAGGAGCCCACCACAGCTCAGCAAGGCCTACTGCCTCTAGACTCCACCTCTGTGGGCAGGGCTTAGCTGAACAAAAGGCAGCAGACAACTTCTGCAGACTTAAATGTCCCTGTCTGACAGCTCTGAAGAGAGCAGTGGTTCTCCCAACATGGCATTTGAGTGCTGAGAACAGACAGACTGCCTCCTCAAGTAGGTCCCTGACCCCTGTGTAGCCTAACTGGGAGACATCTCCCAGTAGGGGCCTACAGACACCTCATACAGGCGGGTGCCCCTCTGGGATGAAGCTTCCAGAGGAAGGATCAGGCAGCAATATTTTCTGTTCTGCAATATTTGCTGTTCCGCAGCCTCTGCTGGTGATACCCAGGCAAACAGCATCTGGAGTGGACCTCCAGCAAACCCCAACAGACCTTCAGCTGAGGAACCTGACTGTTAGGAGGAAAGGTAACAAACAGAAAGAATAGCATCAACATCAACAAAAAGGACATTCACACCAAAACCCCATCTGTAGGTCACCATCATCAAAGACCAAAGGAGATAAAACCACAAAGATGCGGAGAAACCAGAGCAGAAAAGCTGAAAGTACTAAAACTCAGAGCACCTCTTCTCCTCCAAAGAATCGCAGCTCCTTGACAGCAATGGAACAAAGCTGGACGGAGAATGACTTTGACGAATTGACAGAAGTAGGCTTCAGAAGGTCGGTAATAATAAACTTGTCTGAGCTAGAAGAGCTTGTTCAAACCCATCGCAAGGAAGCTAAAAACCTTGAAAAAAGGTTAGATGAATGGCTAACTAGAATAAACAGTGTAGAGAAGATCTTAAATGACCCAATGGAGCTGAAAACCATGGCACGAGAACTTCGTGACGCATGCACAAGCTTCAATAGCCAGCTTGATGAAGTGGAAGAAAGGGTATTAGTGATTGAAGATCAAATTAATGAAATAAAGTGAGAGGACAAGGTTAGAGAGAAAAGAGTAAAAAGAAATGAACAAAGCCTCCAAGAAATTTGGGACTATGTGAAAAGACCAAATCTACGTTTGATTGGTGTACCTGAAAGTGATGGGGAGAATGGAAACAAATTGGAAAACACTCTTCAGGATATTATCCAGGAGAACTTCCCCAACCTAGCAAGGCAGGCCAACATTCAAATTCAGGAAATGCGGAGAACACCACAAAGATACTCCTCGAGAAGAGCAACCCCAAGACACATAATTGTCAGATTCACCAAGGTTGAAATGAAGGAAAAAATGTTAAGGGCAGCAAGAGAGAAAGGTCGAGTTACCCACAAAGGGAAGCCCATCAGACTAACAGCAGACCTCTTGGCAGAAACCCTACAAGCCAGAAGAGAGTGGGGGCCAATATTCAACATTCATAAAGAAAAGAATTTTCAACCTAGAATTCATATCCAGCCAAACTAAGCTTCATAAGTGAAGGAGAAAAAAAGTCCTTTACAGACAAGCAAATCCTGAGAGATTTTGTCACCACCAGACCTGCTTTAGAAGAGCTCTTGAAGGAAGCACTAAACATGGAAAGAAACAACCAGTACCAGCCACTGCGAAAACATGCTAAGTTGTAAAGACCATCAATGCTCTGAAGAAACTGCCTAAATTAATGGGCAAAATAACTAGCTAACATCATAATGACAGGATCAAATTCACACATAACAATATTAACCTTAAATGTAATTGGGATAAATGCCCCAATTAAAAGACACAAACTAGCAAATTGGATAAAGAGTCAAGACCCATCAGTGTGCTGTATTCAAGAGACCCATCTCACCTGCAAAGATGCACATAGGCTCAAAATAAAAGGATGGAGGAAGATCTACCAAGCAAATGGAAAGCAAAAAAAAAAGCAGGGGTTGCAATCCTAGTCTCTGGCAAAACAGACTTTAAACCAAAAAAGATCAAAAGAGACAAAGAAGGCCATTACATAAGGGTAAAGGGATCAATTCAACAAGAAGAGCTAACTATCCTAAATATATTATGCTCCCAATACAGGAGTGCCCAGATTCATAAAACAAGTCCTTAGAGACCTACAAAGAGACTTAGGTTCCCACACAATAATAATGGGAGACTTTAACACCCCACTGTCAATATTAGACAGATCAACAAGACAGAAGGTTAACAGGGATATCCAGGACTTGAACTTAGCTCTGGACCAAGTGGACCTAATAGACATCTACAGAACTCTCCACTCCAAATCAAAAGAATAAACATTCTTCTTAGCACTAGATCATACTTATTCTAAAATTGAGCACATAATTGGAAGTAAAGCACTCCTCAGCAAATGTAAAAGAACAGAAATCACAACAAACTGTCTCTCAGACCACAGTGCAATCAAATTAGAACTCAGGATTAAGAAACTCACTCAAAATCGCACAACCACATGGAAACTGAACAACTTGCTCCTGAATGACTACTGGGTAAATAACGAAATGAAGGCAGAAATAAAGATGTTCTTTGAAACCAGTGAGAACAAAGACACAAAGTACCAGAATCTCTGGCACACATTTAAAGCAGTGTGTAGAGGAAAATTTATGGCACTAAATGCCTACCAGAGAAAGCAGGAAAGATCTAAAATTGACACCCAAACATCACAATTAAAAGAACTAGAGAAGCAAGAGCAAACAAATTCAAAAGCTAGCAGAAGGCAAGAAATAACTAAGATCAGAGTAGAACTGAAAGACATAGACACACAAAAAACCCTTCAAAAAATCAGTGAATCCAGGAGCTGGTTTTTGAAAAGATCAACAAAATTGATAGACTGCTAGCAAGAATAATGAAGAAGAAAAGAGAGAAGAATCAAATAGATTCAATAAAAAAATGATAAAGGGGATATCACCACCAATCCCACAGAAATATAAACTGCCATCAGAGAATACTATAAACACCTCTATGCAAATAAATTAGAAAATCTAGAAGACATGGATAAATTCCTGTACACATACACCCTCCCAAGACTAA
>NW_026660334.1:0-3158 GCF_009828535.3 Hylobates moloch | reverse complement strand
TGGAGTGGAATTTAGTAGAATGGAATAGGGTGGAATGGATTGGAGTGGAGTGGAGTGGAGTGGAGTGGAATGGAATTGGAAGCAATGGAATGCAGTGGACTGTAGTGTGTTGGAGTGGAGTGGAATGGAATGGAGAGGAAGTGAATGGAATGGACTGGTGAAATGAAATGTGAGCTGAGATTATGGCACTGCACTCCAGGCTGGGTGACAGAATGAGATCCTGTCGAAAGAAAAGAATGGAACGGAATGGTGTGGAATGGAATAGAATGAAATGGAGTGGAGTACAGAGGAGTGGAATGGAGTGGAATGGAATGGAGTGGAGGGGAATGGAAAGGAATGGAGTGGAATGGAGTAGAGTGGAGTAGAGTGGAGTAAGTGGAGTGGAGTGGAATGGAATGGAATGGGATGGAATGGAGTGGACTGGAGTGGTGTGGATTCGTGTGGAGTGGAGTGGAAGGGAGTGAAATGGAAAGGCGTGGAGTGGCGTGGAGTGGAGTGGATAGGAATGGATTGGAATGGATTGTATTGAAGTGGATTGGAAAGGAATGGGAAGGAATGGAATGGAGTGGATTGTATTGTGTTTGAGTGGAGTGGAATGGATTGGAAGGGAACGGAAAGGAATGGTGAAAAGAAATGTGAGATGAGATTGTGGCACTGCACTCTCGCCAGCGTGACAGAGTGAGATCCAGTCAAAAGAAAGGAATTGAAAGGAATGGAGTGGAATGGAATGCAATGGGATGGAAAGGAACGGAATGGAGTGTTGTGGAGTGGAGCGGAGTGGAATGGAGTTGAATGGAATTAGATGGAATAGAATGGAATGGAGTTAAGCGGAATGGTGTGGAGTGCAGTGGAATGGAATAGGAAGGAATGAGATGGAAGGAAGTGGATTGGGGTGGAGTGGAGTGGAGTGAAATGGAGTAGATTGTAATGTAATGGAATGGATTGGGAATGAATGGGATGGAGTGGATTGAAGAGGAGTTGAGTGGAGATGAGTGGAATGAAGTGTAATAGAATGGAATGGAGTGGAGTGGAATGGAATGGAATGTTGAAATGTGAGTTAGGATTGTGACACTGCACAACAGCCTGAGTGACAGGGAGAGAACGTGTCAAAAGAAATGAATGGAATGGAATAGAGTGGAATGGAATGGAAAGGAATGGAATAGAATGAAATGGAGTGGATTGGAGTGGAGTGGAGTGGAGTTGACTGTATTGAAGTGTAATAGAATGGAATGGAGTGGAATGGCATGGAATGGAATGGAATGGAATGGAATGGAATGGAATGGAATGGAATGGAATGGAATGGAACATTGAAATATGAGTTGGGATTGTGACACTTCACAACAGCCTGGGTCACAGGGAGAGATCATGTAAAAGGAAATGAATGGAACGGAATAGAGTGGAATGGAATGGAATGGAAAGGAATGGAATAGAATGGAATGGAGTGTATTGGAGTGGAGTGGATTCGGGTGGGGTGGAGTGCAGTTGAATGGAATGGGATGGATTGGAATGGAGTGGAGTAGAGTGGAGTGGAGCAAAGTGGAATGGAGTGGAATGGAATGGAATGGAGTGGAGTGGAGTAGTCTAGGGAAGAATGTAGTGGAATGGAGTGGAGTGGAATTGAGTGGACTGGAGTGGAGTGGAGTGGAATGAAGTGGAAGGGAATGGAATGGAATGTTGAAATATGAGTTGGGATTGTGACAGTGCACAACAGTCTGGGTGACAGGGAGAGATTGTGTCAAAGAAATGAATGGAATGGAACAGAGTGGAATGGAATGGAAAGGAATGGAATAGAATGGAATGGAGTGGATTGGAGTGGAGTGGACTGGAATGGAGTGCAGTGGAGTGGATTTGGGTGGGGTGGAGTGGAGTGGAGTGGAATGGAATGAGATGGATTGCAATGGATTGAAATGGAGTGGAGTAGAGTGGAGAGGAGTGGAATGGAATCGAGTGAAAGGGAATGGAATGGAATGGAATGAAACGGTGAAATGTGAGCTGAGATTGTGTCACTGCACTCCACACTGGGTAACCGAGTGAGATCCTCTCAAAAGAAAGAATGGAATGGAATGGCATGGAATGGAATGGAATGGCATGGCATGGAATGGCATGGCATGGCATGGAATGGAATGGAATTGAATGCAATGGAATGGCATGGAATGGAAAGGAATGGAGTGGAGTGGAGTTTAGTGAAATGAAATACGATGGAATGGATTGGGGTGGAGTGGAGTGGAATGGAATGGAAAGGAATGGAATGCAGTGGAGTGGAGTGTGTTGGAGTGGAGTGGAGTGGAATGGAGTGGAAGGGAATGGAATGGACTGGTGAAATGAAAAGTCAGCTGAGATTATGGCAGTGCAATCCAGCCTTGGTGACAGTGTGAGATCCTGTCTAAAGAAAGGAATGGAATGGAATGGTGTGGAATGGAACAGAATGGAGTGGAGTGGAGTACAGAGGAGTGGAAAGGAGTGGAATGGAATGAGGTGGACGGGAATGGAAAGGAATGGAATGGAAGGGAGTAGAGTGGAGTAGTGTGGAATGGAGTGGAGTGGAATGGAATGCAATGGAATGGAATAGGATGGAATGGAATGGAGTGGAGTGGTGCGGATTCGTGAGGAGTGGAGTGGAATTGAGTGAAATGGAAAGGAGTGGATTGGTGTGGAGAGGGGTGGATAGGAATGGAATGGAGAGGAATGTAATGTAATGTAATGTAGTGAAGTGGAGCAGAGTGGAATGGAATGGCAAGGAATGAAATGGAGTGGAGTGTAGTCTGTTGGATTGGAGTGGATTGGAATGGACTGGAAGGGAATGAAATGGAATGGTGAAATGAAATGTGAGCTGATATTATGGCACTGCACTCCAGCCTGGGTTACAGAGTGACATCCTGTCGAAAGACAGGAATGGAATGGAAAGGAGTGGAAAGGAATGGAGTGAAATGGAATGGAGTGGAGTGCAATGGAATGGAATGGAGTGGAATGGAGTGGAGTGGAGTGGAGTGGAATGGAACGGAGTGTAGTGGAGTGGAGACAAATGGAGAGGATTGGAATAGGAAAGAAGGTAATGGAATGGAGTTGATTGGAATGAAGTGGAGTGGGATGGATTGGAATGTGCTGCAATGGAATGGAATGGAATGGAATGGAATGGAATGGAATGGAATGGAATGGAA
>NW_026660333.1:0-3158 GCF_009828535.3 Hylobates moloch | reverse complement strand
TAAAGGTGAGAGGGAATCCAGGAGGGAAGGTCTTTAAAATGCAGAAGGGTGGAACTCCTCAATTGTATCCTCTGTGTCAAATGCAGCTAAATGACTGAGATAAAAGTCGTTTCAGCAAAGTACCCTGGAGGAAAGCTAGAAAGGAGTGGGTTCAAGAGAGGACAGGAGGTGAGGTAGTTGAATGGAGCAGAGAAACAGAATGGTAAATGGAGAGAAACCTGGGGTCAAAGAAGGTCTATTTGTTTAACGCACAGCACTAAGGAATGCTTGTGTGTGGACACTAGCAAAAAATCAGTACAGAGAACCCCAGAATTCTGGGGTCATAGCCTGAAAGGACTCCTCAGCTCCAAATTTACTTGAAGTTACAGCTTCTATCTTTAAATTAAATGGGATTTTTTTTGCCATCTATTTCATAATACAGGATGTGACACAGAATATACCCGAAATTATTACTTTCCTGGAAGAACACATCTTAGTTTTTAATATCTAAACTGTATAGCAGCTATTTATCTCACAAAACATTTTTCAGGCTGGGTGCAGTCGGTGACTCACGCGGGTAATTCCAGCACTTTGGGAGGCCAAAGCAGGAAAATTGCTTGAGTCTAGAAGTTCGAGACCAGTCTGGGCAATGTGGGGAGATGTAGTTTCTACAAAAAATTTAGAAATTAACAGGCATGGTGACACACACCTGTGGTCTCAGCCACTGGGGAGGCTGAAGCAGGTGGATCGCTGGAGCCCCTATCGTGGTGCAGTTTGGGCAAAAGAGCAAGAACCTGTCTCAAATTTTTCGGCTGATGGTTGTAGACATAATGTTTGAGCTTTCAAAAATTACAACATTTTAAACTAAATAGTTTGCTGGAAAAGCCACATGTTGCTTCCAAAAACAACTGGTAGACCATCAGGATCATGACAGTCACTTCAAAAAGCTTTGGTGTGTTGACAAAGGGGAGTTTCACGTGTGATGTTGCTGGTCTCAAGCCACAGCTACTGCATCCAAGGCAACTGCATGTTAACAACCATATCAAATGTGGGTGACCAAGTGGCAACATCTAAGCATTTTATATCCTAACTTATGTGCAACTTAAACCTACTGCCACACTTTGAGTTAGGAAATTGGTAGGTTTTTTTCTATTGACTTGCTGTGCCCTATAATTTTTCCTATTTAAAATAATGGGAAACAAGTTTTCAGTTTTTTTCTCAGAGAAAGTCTGACATTTCAGGCACAGATATGTCTGACAGTTATTACCAGCAGAAGCGTTTCCAGCCTTTTCATCGTAAAATTTTAATTACTTACCTTGGAAATTACTTAACTGCGTTCTTTCCAAATCTGGTAGTAAAATGGGTGCTCCAGAAAGATGTGGCATGGATATTCTGCTGCTTTGCTAGTCCCTGCACAGACCTGGGGCTTGAGAAGCCTGCAGCCACGAAGTACAGGACGTCATCAGAATGGAAAATTGACCCAGGTGGTCAGGCAGGCGCAGTGCTGGTGCGCAGAAGTGCAGCCTGTACACGGCGGGTGGGAGGCCGGAGAGCTCGCTGGGGCTCGGGACTGTGTTCTTACCGCCGAGAGGCCCACACAGGACAAGGAGGCCCCGACCCAGGCTGTTGGAGACCGCGAAGCGGGGGTGAAGCGCCAAGGGGCCTAAGGGTGATCACACGTGCGGCCAAGCTTCCCGTCTGCATGGAGAGGGGCTGGACCTTTCCGTCGTGACTTTTCTCCCATTATGCCGGGCGCGTAGCGGGCCCTAGGGCAGCAGGACGGGTGCGGGTGTTCAGCCAGCCCGGGGTCCTGGCGACCGGCGTGGGGGGAGATTCACAGCAGCCCGAGGGACGGAGAGACGGCAGAAAGGAGTCTCTACTTCCAGGTTCCCAGTGATCGCTATGTTCGTTACAAGCAGTAAACTGACGACTTCAGACACCGGCCATGGAGCTCCGCGTGCAGTTCTCAAACAGCCAGCCCCGCCAGCCAGGCGCACTGCGCATGCCTCATGGGGCGGGGCGGAGGGGACGGAGTGGGGCGGGGCGGAGGGGGACAAGGCGGAGCGGGGCGGGGTTGAGGGGACGGGGCGTGGTTGAGGGGGCGGGGCGGAGGGGGCGGGATGAGGCGAGGCGAGGGGGAGGGGACCGGGCGGGGCTTGGTGGGGGCGGACCCGCCCAGCGCTGAATCCAAATTGTATCTAAGCTATTTTCTAGCTCTGACATCCTATACATCACTGCATACGTGAATAGCATGCCAAATACTGTATAAACCAATATTGATTTTTTTTCTTCTCGGGAGGTACTATATAAATAAAGTATGTACATCATATCTAATATCAGAACATTCAAATCCTGTATTGAAAAGATTATAAACTGACCATAATCCTCTAATTCTATTTAGCAACAGTGCGTTCCTTTTCAGTTTTCACTTTTAAAATATCTAAGAGGCTCGATGGCTAGGGGCTTTTTCTTTTTAAACCCAACATCCTTTTTCACATTTATTAGTTTAGTACTTTGGCTTTACTCAATAAAAAGGTGGGGTTAAAAAAATCTGAATTATTCTGCAATGTTTCAGGCAACAGAGGCTGAAAACAGCACTGTTAAAGCGGGGGGATAATTCTTACACTCTGTGAGTCTGCTTGTTTAATTTTCATTAGATTTCCAGAATAATAAGCATAGGATAGCTAACGTTTGTCTTTGCGTCGTAGATTATTTAACCTTTACTGAATTAACAATATGGCATCAGAGATTTAATCTGCATTTCCTAATTCTTATAAATTAAAGCTGAAGTTTAAGCTTCATTCGCACAT
This sequence comes from Hylobates moloch, assembly GCF_009828535.3. Lineage (NCBI taxonomy): Eukaryota > Metazoa > Chordata > Mammalia > Primates > Hylobatidae > Hylobates > Hylobates moloch. The sequence goes on along the minus strand of NW_026660333.1, from coordinate 369 downwards.
CAGAAATACCACTTGCCCTGAATAAATAATGTTTTTAGAAGTGAGCATTCCTGGTCTCCTTGTTTGTTAAGAATTGTCTTCTTTTTTCAGCTGCTACTCTGCTTAGACAGAGTTAGTCCCTGAGCTATGTTATCAGTTCAAGGCTTTGCAGATAGCGCTGTATTGTGGGGGAAAAATAAACGTGGTTTTCAAAAAGGAGGAGAACATTTCTATAACGTTGAGACTTTTAGTAATCAGGGCTATTGATGTCAGATGGCTGTTGGGATAAATGACATCATAAAAAATACAAAATTTAGAATTGTGTTTGTTTATGTTTGTTTGTTTTCAGATTTCTTAGTAGTAAAGGGGCTGTGTTTTCACTCAGGCTTA
>NW_026660332.1:0-3158 GCF_009828535.3 Hylobates moloch | reverse complement strand
TATATCCCAGCACAGGTATGCCCAGAGCAGGGTGCCTTTCAGCTTACAGAATATTCAGTGAGGGAAGGGAATATGAACACCAGTCATGACACATCCTGTGCACAGATGAAAGTCCAGGCACCATTATGTGTTTTGATACCTTGCTAAGACGTTGGCAACCTCCATACTGATAAAGGGGTGGAGCCACAGTGGGCTCCAAGGGGAGCAGGAATCTGCCTTATTCCTGGGAGAAGGAAGTAGAAGGAGGTGAATTTGCAATGCTAGTTTCCTCTGAGAAATCTCAAAAGTGGCTTTTTTCTCTTCTTCCGAGGGTTTTATATGTGTTGCTTGTTGAGTCTAATCAAAAAAAGATGTCTGAGACCTAACCAATGCTCATTTTATAGATGAGGAACGTGAAATCTAAGAAAGTTGTTTAACTTGCCAGGGTTACGCATTGGTAGACGTGGGACCAGAACCAAGGTCTCCTCAATCCTGCTGTCCACTCTCCACCCCATACCTTCTGTCCAATGACAATGCAGAGATAGCACCATGTAACTTGTCTTTTCAAGTCTAAATCCCTTAGCGAACCCAGCAGCAGAAGGGACAGAGCGGGTGGGAGAGAGGGACTTGCAGAGCAGCCTGGCTCCTGCCTGCGTCTACTCCTCCCCTTCCCATCCTAAAAGCAGCCATGGGTTCCCGTAAAAGGCTCTTGGTAGGATTGGGAGAAAACAGCTATAGCAGATGCTGTTGGTACGCCACCCACACCCCTGGGCCCTTACTTCCTGAGTGCCCACTGACCAGCTAACAATAGCCAGCATCTGTGTCACTTTGCCTGAAGGCTTTTCTCTGAAACCAATCAGGGCATGATGAAAGTACTGGAGAATTAACATTCCCAGAAGCTACCTGACCCATTAGGCAGGATAACTCTGAAGCCTGTGTGAAAAGCCATTTACTAGTTTCCCAGTGGGATTATAGCCAAGCCACCTGAGTGTGCTTGATGACATACCCTTCATTGTCTGTCTTCCCTTTCCTAACTCTCCTGACTCTGGACTGTTGTTTCCTGAGATCATCTCCAAGATAAATTCCTTGTACCAGAATATATGCATCTCCAGTTACACTTCTGAGAAAGCTCAGAGAACCAGCCTCCTGTTTTCTCCTCCACATCCCCACGCACGGTTATGGGTGGTGTAAATGGGGTGGGGCATCTCAAGGTACAGGCCAAGAATCCCCATTTCTGAGACCCTCTGCAGCTGGGTGCTCTCCACCCGCTCCTGGAGGGATGCCAGCACTGAACTTTCTGGGGCCCTAACATGGCCACCTCCTTGGGCAATACACTTCCAGCTCCAGGCAGCTGGCTTACAGATAACATCTGCTCAGGGATAGAAGGCCACACCCAGAGCTATTTAAACCATTCCTTTTATTCTCCAAAAAGGATGTTCAATTGCCTGAAATTATTCTTCTGGAAAATAATTGTAATGCAAACTCATGCATTTTGAATTTATTCCTAATACAGCACAAATGGGCTTAGTTCCCTTTTCAGTGAATAGCATTTCAATTAGGGGTCAGGAGCAAAATTCATTTAGTTTAGCACTGGAGAAAGTGTGAAAAAAAGTCTTGTAGTAGTATCATAAGTTTATATGTACACACCTTAAACTGTATTAACCATCTGGAAGAGATGATATATCATTTGTTTTTATGATCTTCTGAAAATCCTGAGAAAAACACAGTGCTTTATAAAAATAGAAAAAAACATTTTTATAGAGGTAGTGCTCCCGATTTATAATTTCAAGAGCAACAAAATAATCTGCACAAATGGAAATGAAGAAAGCACATGAATTTTAAGGTGGTAAGGATAACAGAAATGTTTGTGTAGAATGAGAGAAAGCAGGGAGAAGCAAACTTTCTGTAAAAGGACAGATAGCAAATATTTTCATCTTTGCAAGGCATATAGTCTCAGTTGCAACTACTTAGCCCTGCCCGTGTCGCACGGAAGCAGCCACAGATGATACATAAACAAATTGGGTGGCTATTCCAATAAAACTTCATTTATGGTCACTGAAATGTGAATTTCATGTTTTTTCATGTGTCATGAAAGGCTATTTTTTTAGTTTGTTTCAACCATTTATAATAGTGAAAATTTTTCGTAGCCTGTGGGCTCTACCAAAGGTGACAGTTGATTTTGGTTTAAATGAATTGCAGAGAATGAAGGGGAAAGAAATTAACGAGTAATTGCCAAAACCTGTTTTAAGCAGTAGTTAGAACCTTGTTTCCTGACAGACCTTCAGCCTGAGAAGTTAACAAGTGAAATGCTCTGCAGTCCTCGGGGTAAGAATGAAATGCTCTGCAGTTCTCGGGGTAATAATCACCCACACTTCCACTTGTTTTTCTTGAGATGAGGCAAGATTTTCCTGAGTCATTTCTATTTACTGACCTGGTCCCCCCTCGTGACCATGGGCCACAGTGCAAAACATCTGGCAGGGGATGGGTCTGTATCCTTGGAGCAAAGTTGCATCTGTCTGGAATAAACTGGACCATGAAGAGAATCCAGCTCACACAACTGGCCTCTTGGGACTGTGCTTTAACCAGTGAGTGGCTGGCTAAATGACCTCATTTGAATTTTATCTCCTTCCCTTCCTCCTACCAACACCCTAATGGGGGGGCGGTTAATGAGAAAAAAGGGCAAGAACAAATCATCAGAGAAAAAGAAATGACGAAACAGAAATAGCTCTTGAATATGTACTGACTTATAAAATCAATAGAGAAAATCCAGAAAACGTTTTCTGACTTCACTGCCTCAATTTTATCTTGCTTATAAAACTAGGCTGGCACCAACAAACCACAGATGGCAGGAAGTGATAAGCAAGGAATTGTCTTTTTCAAAATGTCAAACATGTTCAGCTGAAGTAGATGTAATGAATATATATATACTTAGTGTATCGGGCTGGAATAAATGGGCTGCAACTTGGGTTGAGGAAATAATCTGGGGAGACTGCATAAAATGGAAATTTAGGAGGGCTATTAAAATATTAACTGATTACAGGAAGTGCTTAAAAGACACTGATAAATTTAGTTTGACTACAAACAGGTGGAGTTTTGAACATTAGAAAATGCTCGACAGCTGGGCATGGTGGTTCACGCCTGTAATCCCAGCACTTTGGGAGGCTGAGGCAGGCAGATCA
>NW_026660331.1:0-3158 GCF_009828535.3 Hylobates moloch | reverse complement strand
TTTCTCCACATCCTCTCCAGCACCTGTTGTTTCCTGATTTTTTAATGATGGCCATTCTAACGTGTGAGATGGTATCTCACTGTGGTTTTGATTTGCATTTCTCTGATGGCCAGTGATGATGAGCATTTCTTCATGTGTTTTTTGGCTGCATAAATGTCTTCTTTTGAGAAGTGTCTGTTCATGTCCTTTGCCCACTTTTTGATGGGGTTGTTTGTTTTTTTCTTGTAAATTTGTTTGAGTTCATTGTAGATTCTGGATATTAGCCCTTTGTCAGATGAGTAGGTTGCAAAAATTTTCTCCCATTCTGTAGGTTGCCTGTTCACTCTGATGGTAGTTTCTTTTGCTGTGCAGAAGCTCTTTAGTTTAATGAGATCCCATTTGTCAATTTTGGCTTTTGTTGCCATTGCTTTTGGTGTTTTAGACATGAAGTCCTTGCCCACGCCTATGGCCTGAATGGTATTACCTAGGTTTTCTTGTAGGATTTTAATGGTTTTAGGTCTAACATTTAAGTCTTTAATCCATCTTGAATTAATTTTTGTATAAGGTGTAAGGAAGGGATCCAGTTTCAGCTTTCTACATATGGCTAGCCAGTTTTCCCAGCACCATTTATTAAATAGGGAATCCTTTCCCCATTTCTTGTTTTTGTCAGGTTTGTCAAAGATCAGATAGTTGTAGCTATGCGGCGTCATTTCTGAGGGCTCTGTTCTGTTCCATTGATCTATGTCTCTGTTGTGGTACCAGTACCATGCTGTTTTGGTTACTGTAGCCTTGTAGTATAGTTTGAAGTCAGTTAGCATGATGCCTCCAGCTTTGTTCTTTTGGCTTAGGATTGACTTGGCAATGCGGGCTCTTTTTTGGTTCCATATGAACTTTAAAGTAGTTTTTTCCAATTCTGTGAAGAAAGTCATTGGTAGCTTGATGGGGATGGCATTGAATCTATAAATTACCTTGGGCAGTATGGCCATTTTCACGATATTGATTCTTCTAACCCATGAGCATGGAATGTTCTTCCATTTGTTTGTATCCTCTGTTATTTCATTGAGCAGTGGTTTGTAGTTCTCCTTGAAGAGGTCCTTCACATCCCTTGTAAGTTGGATTCCTAGGTATTTTATTCTCTTTGAAGCAATTGTGAATGGGAGTTCACTCATGATTTGGCTCTCTGTTTGTCTGTGATTGGTGTACAAGAATGCTTGTGATTTTTGTACATTAATTTTGTATCCTGAGACTTTGCTGAAGTTGCTAATCAGCTTAAGGAGATTTTGGGCTGAGACAATGGGGTTTTCTAGATATACAATCATGTCATCTGCAAACAGGGACAATTTGACTTCCTCTTTTCCTAGTTGAATACCCTTTATTTCCTTCTCCTGCCTGATTGCTCTGGCCAGAACTTCCAGCACTATGTTGAATAGGAGGGGTGAGAGAGGGCATCCCTGTCTTGTGCCAGTTTTCAGAGGGAATGCTTCCAGTTTTTGCCCATTCAGTATGATATTGGCTGTGGGTTTGTCATAGATAGCTCTTATTATCTTGAGATACGTCCCATCAATACCTAATTTATTGAGAGTTTTTAGCATGAAGGGTTGTTGAATTTTGTCAAAGGCCTTTTCTGCATCTATTGAGATAATCATGTGGTTTTTGTCTTTGGTTCTGTTTATATGCTGGATTACATTTATTGATTTGCGTATGTTGAACCAGCCTTGCATCCCAGGGATGAAGCCCACTTGATCATGGTGGATAAGCTTTTTGATGTGCTGCTGGATTCGGTTTGCCAGTATTTTATTGAGGATTTTTGCATCAATGTTCATCAAGGATATTGGTCTGAAATTCTCTTTTTTGGTTATGTCTCTGCCAGGTTTTGGTATCAGGACGATGCTGGCTTCATAAAATGTGTTAGGGAGGATTCCCTCTTTTTCTATTGATTGGAATAGTTTCAGAAGGAATGGTACCAGTTCCTCCTTGTACCTCTGGTAGAATTCGGCTGTGAATCCATCAGGTCCTGGACTCTTTTTGGTTGGTAAGCTATTGATTATTGCCACAATTTCAGAACCTGTTATTGGTCTATTCAGAGATTCAACTTCTTCCTGGTTTAGTCTTGGGAGGGTGTATTTGTCGAGGAATTTATCCATTTCTTCTAGATTTTCTAGTTTATTTGCATAGAGGTGTTTGTAGTATTCTCTGATGGTAGATTGTATTTCTGTGGGATCGGTGGTGATATCCCCTTTTTCATTTTTTATTGCATCTATTTGATTCTTCTCTCTTTTCTTCTTTATTAGTCTTGCTAGCGGTCCATCAATTTTGTTGATCTTTTCAAAAAACCAGCTCCTGGATTCATTAATTTTTTGAAGGGTTTTTTGTGTCTCTATTTCCTTCAGTTCTGCTCTGATTTTAGTTATTTCTAGCCTTCTGCTAGCTTTTGAATGTGTTTGCTCTTGCTTTTCTAGTTCTTTTAATTGTGATGTTAGGGTGTCAATTTTGGATCTTTCCTGCTTTCTCTTGTGGGCATTTAGTGCTATAAATTTCCCTCTACACACTGCTTTGAATGTGTCCCAGAGATTCTGGTATGTTGTGTCTTTGTTCTCGTTGGTTTCAAAGAACATCTTTATTTCTGCCTTCATTTCATTATGTGCCCAATAGTCATTCAGGAGCAGGTTGTTCAGTTTCCATGTAGTTGAGCGGTTTTGAGTGAGTTTCTTAATCCTGAGTTCTAGTTTGATTGCACTGTGGTCTGAGAGACAGTTTGTTATAATTTCTGTTCTTTTACATTTGCTGAGGAGAGCTTTACTTCCAACTATGTGGTCAATTTTGGAATAGGTGTGGTGTGGTGCTGAAAAAAATGTATATTCTGTTGATTTGGGGTGGAGAGTTCTGTAGATGTCTGTTAGGTCCACTTTGTGCAGAGCTGAGTTCAATTCCTGGATATCCTTGTTAACTTTCTGTCTCGTGGATGTGTCTAATGTTGACAGTGGGGTGTTAAAATCTCCCATTATTATTGTGTGGGAGTTTAAGTCCCTTTGTAGGTCACTGAGGACTTGCTTTATGAATCTGGGTGCTCCTGTGTTGGGTGCATATATATTTAGGATAGTTAGCTCTTCTTGTTGAATTGATCCCTTTACCATTATGTAATGGCCTTCTTTGTCTCTTTTGATCTTTGTTGGTTTAAA
>NW_026660330.1:0-3159 GCF_009828535.3 Hylobates moloch | reverse complement strand
TGGACTCTACCTCCTAGCTGGCCTCCAAACTACATGTTGGCCTCCACTTCCAACTTGGACTCCAACCTCCAAACTGGCCTCCACCTCCAAGTTAGCCTCCAACCTCCAAACTGGCCTCCACCTCCAAGTTAGCCTCCACCTTCAAGTTAGCCTCCAATCTCCTAACTGGACTCTACCTCCTAGCTGGCCTCCAACCTACATGTTGGCCTCCACTTCCAAGTTGGCCTCCAACCTCCAAACTGGCCTCCACCTCCAAGTTAGCCTCCACCTGCTAGTTAGCTAATTTACCAGCTGGGAGATTATCAATCTGCTTATTATATCAATCTGCTTATTATATCTTATTATACCTCCAAGTTGGCCTCCACCATCAAGTTGATCTTCACTTCCACATTGGCCTCCACCGCCAAGTTGAGTAGCCTCCACCTCCAAGCTGGCTTCTACCTCCAAGCTGGCTCTAACCTCCAAGTTGGCCTTCACTTCCAAGATGACCTCCAACCATCCAAATTGACCTCCAACCTCCAAGTTGACCTCCACCTTCAAGTTGGTCTGAACATGGTTTGGAGAATATATCAATGGGTGTATATGAAAGCAGAGTGACCAGTGGAGAAGTTGGTGTGGCCACTTGGACACGATTGATGGACAGGGCTCCAATGGTTCATCAACCCAAGGCTCTTTTCTTTAAAAGCCACACTGACTCAACAGACCAGAGACCACATCTGAAGTCTACAGAAGAGCTGACAGCAGGCTCTGCCTGAGATAAGCCACTGTCTCAGTTTCTCCCCACATCCACCCAGTTCTGGTCATGGTGCCTGGGTGAAGGTAGCCTGCCCTGTGTTTGTCTATTGTCTGAACAATTTCCAAATCACTGCCTCATCTCTAGCTCATTCTCCAAGGTCACTAACCTGTGTCCTGCCTGTCCACAAGGAGGGAGTGAGATTTCTCCTTCGGCCTTTGCTCTGTCCTCAAAGCTTGGGCACCTCGTCATATGAACTTTCCCTCTGATAGCCTTTTTGTTTCTTGCACTTCAAATCTGGCAGGCCAGGAAGTGTGGGCTTTGTCCTAGGCACCGATTGTCACATGCCTTCTCCACGCTCAGTACGGGCTTTTTGTACAATTAACCAGGTTTCTCTGATTCCCTCATACTTTGCACCTTGGAAAAACTGTATGAACACAATCTTATATGTTCCCAATCTTATCCATTCTTTGATTCCCTCAAGCTCCTCCATCGCTACCTATCTGGCCCGTGGATTTAGCTCCTTGTCTGATTGCTTTGTGTTATTTTTCTTACAGTTGTATATTCCATCTGCCCCAAAGACTCATGTCATGAAAGCAAGATGATGAAGAGGGAGCTGGATTAGGGCACAGGCCTGGCAGGGAGGCGGGAGACGTGGGCTTGTTCTAAACAAGGTGTGAGATCTGCTGTAGAAGCCAACTTACCAAGGGGTTTAGGCAACACAGCCAAGATCTCTGGGGCTGTCCTGGGAGTGCTCCCAAGCCCGAAGTTGGACTTGGGAGGTCTAGAGAGGAACACCACAGGCTCATGTTTCACTGGCCTGTTGGGACCACGGCTAATTCCACAGCCTCTTGGCTCCTTGGGAGGTTATCACAGCTCTCCTGGAACCCGAACCCTTGTGGCCCTCCTGTGATCCAGTGCCACCTCCCTAAGAACCTTTATAGGAAGAAGACATGAGGATCTTTGATCAGCTTCCTTCTTTTGCAGCTGAAAATATATTGAATGTCAGTAAAATGTCTCATCTATTTTTATATATCTATCTCTGTCTATCTATGTGTCTAGCTATTATCTATCTATCTATCTCTCTGTCAATCTATGTACTTATCTGTCTGTCTGTCTATCTATGTATCTATCTATGTGTCTATTTATCTATCTGTGTATCTATATATCTGTCTATCATCTATCTGTCATCTATCTATCTATCTATCATCTATCTACCTATGTGTCTATCTATCTATCTATCTATTGGTCTATCTATCTGTGTATCTATCTATATATCTATCATCTATCTATTGGTCTATCTATCTATCTATTGCTCTGTCTATCTATCTATGTATCTATCAATCTATCCTTCTATCTATCCATCTCCATCCATCATATCAATCAATTGATCTCTCTATTCATCTATCCTATTGATGTATCAATCTATCCTCCATCTATCTGTCCATCTCTACGCATCTATCCTATCGACTTATCAGTCTATCCTTCTATTTATCTTTCTATGTATCTCCATTCATCTATCCAATTGATCTATCAATGTATTCTTCTATCTATCCATCTATCTATCCATCTACCTACCTGCCTATTTTATCTAATCCATCTACCCACCCATCTATCCATCTATTATCTTTATCTATCTCTATCATCCATCTTTCTATCTCTTTATCTAGCTCTCTATCGATCTCTTTATCTGTCTATGTATCTCTTTCTCTATCTGTATCTATCCATTCTTCTGTCCGTTCGTCTGTCCGTCCATCTGTCTGTCTATCTATCTATCTATCTATCATCTATTTATCTATATGTCTATCTATCTATCTATCTATTGGTTTATCTATCTATCTGTGTATCTATCTATCTATCATCTATCTATCTATTGGTCTATCTATCTATTGCTCTATCTGTCTATCTATCTATGTATCTATGTATCTATCAATCTATCCTTCTATCTATCCATCCATCTATCCATCTCCATCCATCTATCATATCAATCAATTGATCTATCTATCCATCTATCCTATTGATGTATCAATCTGTCTTCCATCTATCTGTCCATCTCTACGCATCTATCCTCCTTTGGGAGGCTGAGGAGGGTGGATCATGAGGTCAAGAGATCAAGACCATCCTGGCCAACATGGTGAAACCCCATCTCTTCTAAAAATAGAAACATTAGCCGGGCATGGTTGTGTGCACCTATAGTCCCAGCTACTCGGGAGGCTGAGGCAGAAGAATTGCTTGAACCTGGGAGGCAGAGGTTTGTAAGAATGTGAAAACTGTGTTGTGCCCATGCCTTTGCTTCCTGCTAGGAATGCTCTTTTGAGGGCAGGACATTCAGAGCTCCAGCAGCCACTTTGTGACTATGAGGCACACTATCAGACCGTAACGCATTACCGTGCAGGAGGATGTCATTACCTGTTCTTTATTTGCAT
>NW_026660329.1:0-3159 GCF_009828535.3 Hylobates moloch | reverse complement strand
TTTCTCCACATCCTCTCCAGCACCTGTTGTTTCCTGATTTTTTAATGATGGCCATTCTAACGTGTGAGATGGTATCTCACTGTGGTTTTGATTTGCATTTCTCTGATGGCCAGTGATGATGAGCATTTCTTCATGTGTTTTTTGGCTGCATAAATGTCTTCTTTTGAGAAGTGTCTGTTCATGTCCTTTGCCCACTTTTTGATGGGGTTGTTTGTTTTTTTCTTGTAAATTTGTTTGAGTTCATTGTAGATTCTGGATATTAGCCCTTTGTCAGATGAGTAGGTTGCAAAAATTTTCTCCCATTCTGTAGGTTGCCTGTTCACTCTGATGGTAGTTTCTTTTGCTGTGCAGAAGCTCTTTAGTTTAATGAGATCCCATTTGTCAATTTTGGCTTTTGTTGCCATTGCTTTTGGTGTTTTAGACATGAAGTCCTTGCCCACGCCTATGGCCTGAATGGTATTACCTAGGTTTTCTTGTAGGATTTTAATGGTTTTAGGTCTAACATTTAAGTCTTTAATCCATCTTGAATTAATTTTTGTATAAGGTGTAAGGAAGGGATCCAGTTTCAGCTTTCTACATATGGCTAGCCAGTTTTCCCAGCACCATTTATTAAATAGGGAATCCTTTCCCCATTTCTTGTTTTTGTCAGGTTTGTCAAAGATCAGATAGTTGTAGCTATGCGGCGTCATTTCTGAGGGCTCTGTTCTGTTCCATTGATCTATGTCTCTGTTGTGGTACCAGTACCATGCTGTTTTGGTTACTGTAGCCTTGTAGTATAGTTTGAAGTCAGTTAGCATGATGCCTCCAGCTTTGTTCTTTTGGCTTAGGATTGACTTGGCAATGCGGGCTCTTTTTTGGTTCCATATGAACTTTAAAGTAGTTTTTTCCAATTCTGTGAAGAAAGTCATTGGTAGCTTGATGGGGATGGCATTGAATCTATAAATTACCTTGGGCAGTATGGCCATTTTCACGATATTGATTCTTCTAACCCATGAGCATGGAATGTTCTTCCATTTGTTTGTATCCTCTGTTATTTCATTGAGCAGTGGTTTGTAGTTCTCCTTGAAGAGGTCCTTCACATCCCTTGTAAGTTGGATTCCTAGGTATTTTATTCTCTTTGAAGCAATTGTGAATGGGAGTTCACTCATGATTTGGCTCTCTGTTTGTCTGTGATTGGTGTACAAGAATGCTTGTGATTTTTGTACATTAATTTTGTATCCTGAGACTTTGCTGAAGTTGCTAATCAGCTTAAGGAGATTTTGGGCTGAGACAATGGGGTTTTCTAGATATACAATCATGTCATCTGCAAACAGGGACAATTTGACTTCCTCTTTTCCTAGTTGAATACCCTTTATTTCCTTCTCCTGCCTGATTGCTCTGGCCAGAACTTCCAGCACTATGTTGAATAGGAGGGGTGAGAGAGGGCATCCCTGTCTTGTGCCAGTTTTCAGAGGGAATGCTTCCAGTTTTTGCCCATTCAGTATGATATTGGCTGTGGGTTTGTCATAGATAGCTCTTATTATCTTGAGATACGTCCCATCAATACCTAATTTATTGAGAGTTTTTAGCATGAAGGGTTGTTGAATTTTGTCAAAGGCCTTTTCTGCATCTATTGAGATAATCATGTGGTTTTTGTCTTTGGTTCTGTTTATATGCTGGATTACATTTATTGATTTGCGTATGTTGAACCAGCCTTGCATCCCAGGGATGAAGCCCACTTGATCATGGTGGATAAGCTTTTTGATGTGCTGCTGGATTCGGTTTGCCAGTATTTTATTGAGGATTTTTGCATCAATGTTCATCAAGGATATTGGTCTGAAATTCTCTTTTTTGGTTATGTCTCTGCCAGGTTTTGGTATCAGGACGATGCTGGCTTCATAAAATGTGTTAGGGAGGATTCCCTCTTTTTCTATTGATTGGAATAGTTTCAGAAGGAATGGTACCAGTTCCTCCTTGTACCTCTGGTAGAATTCGGCTGTGAATCCATCAGGTCCTGGACTCTTTTTGGTTGGTAAGCTATTGATTATTGCCACAATTTCAGAACCTGTTATTGGTCTATTCAGAGATTCAACTTCTTCCTGGTTTAGTCTTGGGAGGGTGTATTTGTCGAGGAATTTATCCATTTCTTCTAGATTTTCTAGTTTATTTGCATAGAGGTGTTTGTAGTATTCTCTGATGGTAGATTGTATTTCTGTGGGATCGGTGGTGATATCCCCTTTTTCATTTTTTATTGCATCTATTTGATTCTTCTCTCTTTTCTTCTTTATTAGTCTTGCTAGCGGTCCATCAATTTTGTTGATCTTTTCAAAAAACCAGCTCCTGGATTCATTAATTTTTTGAAGGGTTTTTTGTGTCTCTATTTCCTTCAGTTCTGCTCTGATTTTAGTTATTTCTAGCCTTCTGCTAGCTTTTGAATGTGTTTGCTCTTGCTTTTCTAGTTCTTTTAATTGTGATGTTAGGGTGTCAATTTTGGATCTTTCCTGCTTTCTCTTGTGGGCATTTAGTGCTATAAATTTCCCTCTACACACTGCTTTGAATGTGTCCCAGAGATTCTGGTATGTTGTGTCTTTGTTCTCGTTGGTTTCAAAGAACATCTTTATTTCTGCCTTCATTTCATTATGTGCCCAATAGTCATTCAGGAGCAGGTTGTTCAGTTTCCATGTAGTTGAGCGGTTTTGAGTGAGTTTCTTAATCCTGAGTTCTAGTTTGATTGCACTGTGGTCTGAGAGACAGTTTGTTATAATTTCTGTTCTTTTACATTTGCTGAGGAGAGCTTTACTTCCAACTATGTGGTCAATTTTGGAATAGGTGTGGTGTGGTGCTGAAAAAAATGTATATTCTGTTGATTTGGGGTGGAGAGTTCTGTAGATGTCTGTTAGGTCCACTTTGTGCAGAGCTGAGTTCAATTCCTGGATATCCTTGTTAACTTTCTGTCTCGTGGATGTGTCTAATGTTGACAGTGGGGTGTTAAAATCTCCCATTATTATTGTGTGGGAGTTTAAGTCCCTTTGTAGGTCACTCAGGACTTGCTTTATGAATCTGGGTGCTCCTGTGTTGGGTGCATATATATTTAGGATAGTTAAGCTCTTCTTGTTGAATTGATCCCTTTACCATTATGTAATGGCCTTCTTTGTCTCTTTTGATCTTTGTTGGTTTAAA
>NW_026660328.1:0-3159 GCF_009828535.3 Hylobates moloch | reverse complement strand
AAAGGAAGATTCAACTCTGTTAGTTGAATGGACAGAACAGAAAGAAGTTTCACAAAATGCTTCTGTGTAGTTTTTATAGGGAGATATTTCTTTTTCCACTACCGGCCGTTGGGTACTCTGAATATAAACTTGCAGTTTCTACAGAAAGAGGTTTTCACAACTGCTCAATCAAAAGTAAGCTTCAACTCTGTTAGTTGAATGCACAGAGCAGAAAGAAGTTTCAAAGAATGCTTCTGTGTAGTTTTTATTTGAAAATATAAGTTTTTCCACTACAGGCCCTTTATTTCTCTGAATAACCACTTGCAGTTTCTACAGAAAGAGGGTTCCAGAACTGCTCAATCAAAGGTAAGCTTCAACTCTGTTGGTTGAATGCACAGAACAGAGAGAAGTTTCACAGAACTCCTCTGTGTAATTTTTACTTGAAGATATTCCTCTTTCCTCTGCAGGCCAGATAGCGCTTCGAATGTCCACTTGCAGTTTCTACAGAAAGAGTGTTTCAGAACTCCTCAATCAAAAGTGACGTTCAACCCCTTTAGTTGAATACACAGAACAGAAAGAAGTTTCACAGAATGCTTCTGTGTTGTTTTTATTGGAACATGTTCCTTTTTCCACTATAGGCCCTTTAGCGCTCTGAATGTCCCCTTGCAGCTTCTACAGAAAGAGAATTTCAGAACTGCTCAATCAAAAGAAAGATTCAACTCTGTTAGTTGAATGCACAGAAGTGAGAGAAGTTTCACAGAATCCTTCTCTTTAGTTTTTAGTTGAAGATATTCCTTTTTCCACTATAGGCCGCTTAGCGCTCCAAATGTCCACTTGCAGTTTCTACAGAAAGAGTGTTTCAGAACTGCTCAATCAAAAGTAATGTTCAACCCTGTTAGCTGAATGCACAGAACAGAAAGAAGTTTCACAGAATGCTTCTGTGTAGTTATTATTGGAAGATGTTCCTTTTTCCACTATAGGCCCCTTAGCGCCCTGAATGTCCCCTGGCAGTTTCTACAGAAAGAGAGTTTCAGAACTGCTCACTCAAAAGCAAGATTCAACTCTGTTAGTTGAATGGACAGAACTGAAAGAAGTTTCACAGAATCCTTCTCTGTAGTTTTTAGTTGAAGATATTCCTTTTTCCACTATAGGCCCCTTAGCGCTCCAAATGTCCACTTGCAGTTTCAACAGAAAGAGTGTTTCAGAACTGCTCAATCAAAAGTAATGTTCAACCCTGTTAGTTGAATGCACAGAAGAGAAAGAAGTTTCAAAGAATGCTTCTGCGTAGTTTTTATGTCTACATATCCCTTTTTCCACTATAGGCCCCTTAGCGCTCCGAATGTCCACTTGCAGTTTCTACAGAAAGAGTGTTTCAGAACTGCTGAATCAAAAGTAAGCTTCAACACTCTTAGTTGAATACACAGAACAGAAAGAAGTTTCACAGAATGCTTCTGTGTTGATTTTATTGGAAGAGCTTCCTTTTTCCACTATAGGCCCCTTAGTGCTCCGAATGTCCTCTTGCAGTTTCTACAGAAAGAGAGATTCAGAACTGCTCAATCAAAAGCAAGTTTTAACTCTGTTAGTTGAATGTACGGAACCCAAAGGAGTTTCACAGAATGCTTCTCTGTAGTTTTTATTTGTAGATATTCCTTTTTTAACTATAGGCCCCGTGGCACTCCGAATGTCCACTTGCAGTTTCTACAGAAAGAGTGTTTCAGAACTGCTGAATCAAAAGGAAAATTCAACTCTGTTAGTTGAATGGACAGAACAGAAAGAAGTTTCCCAGAATGCTTCTGTGTAGTTTTTATTTGAAGATATTCCTTTTTCCACTACTGGCCCTTTAGTACTCTGAATGTCCACTTGCATTTTCTCCAGAAAGTGTGTCTCAGAACTGCTCAATCAAAAGGAAGATTCAACTCTGTTAGTTGAATGGACAGAACAGAAAGAAGTTTCACAAAATGCTTCTCTGCAGTTTCTATATGAAGATATTTCTTTTTCCACTACCGGCCCTTTGGTACCCTGAGTATCGACTTGCAGTTTCTACAGAAAGAGGGTTTCAGAACTGCTCAATCAAAAGTAAGCTTCAACTCTGTTAGTTGAATGCACAGAACAGAAAGAAGTTTCACAGAATGCTTCTGTGTAATTTTTACTTGAAGATATTCCTTTTTCCTCTGTAGGCCAAATAGCGCTTGGACTGTCCACTTGCAATTTCTACAGAAAGAGGGTTTCAGAACTCCTCCACCAAAAGTAAGGTTCAACCCCTTTAGTTGAATACACAGAACAGAAAGAAGTTTCACAGAATGCTTCTGTGTTGTTTTTATTGGAAGATGTTCCTTTTTCCACTATAGGCCCCTTAGCGCTCTGAATGTCCCCTTGCAGTTTCTACAGAAAGAGAGTTTCAGAACTGCTCAATCAAAAGCAAGATTCAACTCTGTTAGTTCAATGCACAGAACTGAAAGAAGTTTCACATAATCCTTCTCTGTAGTTTTCAGTTGGAGATATTCCTTTTTCCACTATAGGCTCCTTAGCGCTCCGAATGTCCACTTGCTGTTTCAACAGAAAGAGTGTTTCAGAACTGCTCAGTCAATGGTAAGCTTCCACTCTGTTAGTTGAATTCACAGAACAGAAAGAAGTTTCAAAGAATGCTTCTGTGTAGTTTTTATGTCCAGATATCCCTTTTTCCACTATAGGCATCACAGCGCTCAGAATGTCCACTTGCAGTTTCTACAGCAAGAGTGTTTCAGAACTGCTCAATCAAAAGTAATGTTCAACCCTGTTAGTGGAACGCACAGAACAGAAAGAAGTTTCACAGAATGCTTCTGTGTAGTTATAAAATGCTTCTGTGTAGTTATAATTTGAAGATATTCCTTTTTCCACTATAGGCCCCCTAGCGCTCCGAATGTCCACTTGCAGTTTCTAAAGAAAGAGTGTTTCAGAACTCCTCAATCAAAAGTCAGTTTCGTCACTCCTAGTTGAATGCACAGAACAGAAAGAAGTTTCACAGAATGCTTCTGGGTTGATTTTATTGGAAGATGTTCCTTTTTCCATTATAGGCCCCTTAGTGCTCCAGATGTCCTCCTGCAGTTTCTACAGAAAGAGAGTTTCAGAACTGC
This sequence comes from Hylobates moloch, assembly GCF_009828535.3. Taxonomy (NCBI): domain Eukaryota; kingdom Metazoa; phylum Chordata; class Mammalia; order Primates; family Hylobatidae; genus Hylobates; species Hylobates moloch. The sequence continues at coordinate 67 of NW_026660328.1, read as the reverse complement.
TCAATCAAAAGCAAGCTTATACTCTGTTAGTTGAATGCACAGAAATGAAAGGACTTTCGCAGAATGC
>NW_026660327.1:0-3159 GCF_009828535.3 Hylobates moloch | reverse complement strand
GAAAAGAAAAAAGGAAGAAGCTGAAGCATAAAAGATGATTTAAAGAGTTTACTTGGGGCCAGGTGCGGTGGCTCATGCCTGTAATCCCAGTGCTCTGGGAGGCCAAGGCGGGCAGATAACCTGAGGTCAGGAGTTCAAGACCAGCCTGACCAACATGGAGAAACCCTGTCTCTATTAAAAATACAAAATTAGCCAAGCATGGTGGCGCATGCCTGTAATCCCAGCTACTCGGGAGGCTGAGGCAGGAGAATCGCTTGAACCCAGGAGGCGGAGGTTGCAGTGAGCCAGAGATGGTGCCACTGCACTCCACTCCAGCCTGGGCAACAAGAGCAAAACTCCGTCTCAAAAAAAAAAAAAAAAAAAAAAGAGTTCACTTGAGGCCAGGCACAGTGGCTTATGCCTGTAATCCCAATACTTTGGAAGGCTGAGGAAGGAGAATCACTTGAGCTCAGGAGTTTGAGACCAGCTTAGGCAACATGGCAAAACTCCGTCTCTATAAAAAATACAAAAAAATTCTCAGCACCTTGGGAGGCTGAGATGGGCGCATCACTTAAGGCCAGGAGTTCACCACCAGCCTGGCCAACATAGCAAAACCTAGTCTCTACTAAAAATACAAAAAAAAAAAAAAAAAATAGCTGGGTGTGGTGGTACATGCCTGTAATCCCAGCTACTCTGTAGGCTGAGGAAGGAGGATCACTTGAACCCAGGAGGCGGAGGTTACAGTGAGCTGAGATTGTGCCACTGCATTCCAGCTGGGCAACAGAACGAGACTCTGTCTCAGACAAACAAAAAATTAATCAGGCAGAGTGGCGCATGCCTGTGGTTCCCAGCTACTTGGGAGGCTGAGGTGGAAGGATCACTTGAGCCCAGGAGTTCAAGGCTGCAGTGAGCTATGATCGCACCATTGCACTCCAGCCTGTGCGACAGAAATAGACCCTGTCTCAAAAAAAAGAAACCCCAAAACACAACTTAGCCAGGTGTGGCGGTGTCCACTTGTAGTCCTAGTGACTTGGGAGGCTAAGGTGGGAGGATCGCTTGACCCAGGAGGTCGAGGCTGCAGTGAGCTATGATTGCACCACTGCACTCCAGCCTGGGTGACAGAGTGAGACTCCGTCTCAAAAATAAAAAATAAAAAATAAATCTTAGCTCTTCTAATAGATGTATGAAGTGGTATCTCCTTGTGGTTTTAATTTGCATTTCTGTAACAACTAATGCTGTTGAGCATCTTTTCATATGCATATTTACCATCTAAATGTCCTCTTTGGTGAAGCATCTGTTCAAATCTTTTGCCCATTTTTAAACTGGGATTTTTTTTCCTTCTTATTGTTGAGTTCCGTATATATTCTTATATAAAGAGTTTTTATTTTAAGAGTTCTTTATATATTCTGGATACACATTCTTTCAGAAAAATGATTTGAAAATATTTCCTCCTAGTTGGCAGCTTGTCTTTTTATTTTCTTTATGTCTTTTGAAGAGCAAAAGTTTTCATTTTGATGAAGTCCAATTCGCTCATTATTTTTTTCTTTTACAGATTGTGGTTTTGGTGATATAGGTAAGAAAACTTTGCCTAACCCATGGTCTCAAAGATTTCTTTTTCTTTTTTTTCTCCTGAGACGGAGTCTTGCTCTGTTGCCCAGACTGGAGTGCAGTGGTGCAATCTCGGCTCATTGCAACCTCCGCCTCCCCAGTTCAAGTGATTCTCAGGTCTCAGCCTCCCGAGTAGCTGGGATCACAGGCATGAGCCACCACGCCTGGCTACTTTTTAAATATTTTTAGTGCAGACGGGGTTTTGCCATGTTGGCCAGGCTGGTCTCAAACTCCTGACCTCAGATGATCCCCCAACCTGAGTCTCCCAAAGTGCTGGGATTACAGGCATGAGCCACCGCGCCTGGCCTCATTTAGTTACTTTTTGTGTATTGTTATGAGGTAGGGTCTAAGTTCTTTTTTTTTTTTTTTTTTTGAGACGGAGTCTCGCTCTTGTTGCTGGAGTGCAATGGTGCATGACCTCGGCTCACTGCAACCTCTGCCTCCTGGGTTCAAGTGATTCTCCCTCAGCCTCCCGAGTAGCTGGGATTACAGGCACCTGCCACCAGGCCCGGCTAATTTTTTTGTTTTGTTTTGTTTTGTTTTTTTTTTGAGACAGAGTCTCGCTCTGTCGCCCAGGGTGGACACTGCAAACTCCTCGGTTCATCCATTCTCTGCCTCACTCCCGATACTGGACTACAGGCCCCCACCACCCCGGCTATTCGTGAGCCACCGCGCCCGGCCAGGCCCGGCTATTTTTTTTTTTTTTTTGAGATGGAGTCTCCGCTCCCATCACGCACGGTGGAGTGCAGTGGCTCAATCTTGGCTCACTGCAACCTCTGCCTCCCAGGTTCAAGTGATTCTCCTTCCTCAGCCTCCCAAGTAGCTGGGATTACAGGCATGTGCCACCAAGCCTGGCTAATTTTTGTATTTGACAGTCTCGTCCTTCGTTGCGCAAGGCTGGATCTTGGTCAGGCTCACTGCACGCCTCCGGTTCACCCATTCTCCGGGGACTACAGGCGCCCGCCACCACGCCCGGCTAATTTTTTGTATTTTTGGTAGAGACAGGGTTTCACCGTGGTCTGGATCTCCTGACCTCATGATCCGCCCGCCTCGGCCTCCCAAAGTGCTGGGATTACAAGCGTGAGCCACCGCACCCGGCCAATTTTTGTATTTTTAGTAGAGATGGCGTTTCACCATGTTGGCCAGGCTGGTCTCGAGCTTCTGACCTCAGGTGATCCACCCACCTCAGCCTCCCAAAGTGCTAAGTTTACAGGCATGAGCCATCGTGCCCAGCTGGGTCTAAGTTCTTTAATTATTATTATTATTTTTTTTACATGTGTGTATCCTATTCTTGGGAAAATTTAAAGGGGATCATTTCTGTTTCTGGTAACGCGAGCATTCAGCGTGTGCTCCCCTGCCTGTAATTCTCCCAGTAGGGTCAGAACAGGGCTGGAGAAGCGAAAACCATAACTAGAAGAGACTTCCCCAACAGGATGTTGCCCAACCCTGGCCGGGCTGACATTCAGCCTCCAGGGTCCTTATCGGCAGTGCAATCGCAGCTGTGACTAAACCCAGCCACCCACAGCCTGACGCCCCCACACCCTTGACCTTCCCTTTAGCTTCGGGCTTGAG
>NW_026660326.1:0-3159 GCF_009828535.3 Hylobates moloch | reverse complement strand
GGAGCGCCTCTGCCCGGCCGCCCCGTCTGGGAAGAAGTGAGGAGCACCTCTGCCCAGCCACCCCGTCTGGGAAGTGAGGAGCGCCTCTGCCAGGCCACCCATTGTCTGGGAAGTGAGGAGCGCCTCTGCCCGGCCGCCCCATCTGGGATGTGGGGAGCACCTCTGCCCGGCCGCCCCGTCTGGGAGGTCTACCACGGAGGCCAGAAGCAATGTGGCGGCTGGACGTGGTGGCTTATGCCTGTAGTCCCAGCACTCTGGGAGGCCGAGGCAGGTTGATCACTTGGGGCTAGGAGTTCGAGACCAGCCTGGCCAACATGGCGAAACATGAAAAATACAACAGACAAACCAACCAACCAACCCAGCGACAACAAAACAGGTCTACCCTGGAGTCATACTCTAATTTTTTCTATTTTCCTCCCTTTCTGATCCTTTATCCCACTTTCTTTTTCTTCCTCTTCCTTCTCCTTCTTCTTTGTCAAATAGAGGATTGAGTTATTATCATTGATGCATACAAAGTCCCTCTCTCATTTATTTTCTTTAATTCCCACTCCCCGTTTCTATTCCCCGTCTTCCCATGTGCAACCTTCCTAATATGTTTGATATGCATCTTTTTGTTTGTATGTATTTTTAGAAAATGTTTATTGTTTTGTGTGCAAAAAAAATTAATAAAAATATAAAATAAAAGTTAAAATCATGCTAAAAAAAAGATTAGGTGCATCTTCAGTTAATGTAACAGGAAAAAAGACAATGTATTTTATTTTATTAATTGTATCCACTTACAAGTCAACCTAAGGTCATCCAATGTGTAGGCACAATGAGATTTTGTTGTTATAGTCGTTAACTGAAGTGATGATAAAGGAAACAAATGTATTTAAAAACGAAACCAAATAGCTATTTCTGTCTAGGTTAAGAGGTGGCCCCGAGGTGTGGGATTCACATTTTGAATGGTCAGTTGATCCACGGTTTGTCTGTGATTCTGGCTGTGTGTTTGCCCTTCTCTTCAATCCCAATAATTTCATACTTGGTGGCCTTCACCACAGTTAGGGGACTTCATCTCTGCATGGACTCGACCTGCCTGCTCATGTGGTAAGGAGATCAGAAGGCCTCCTGATGCCTCCTGGCAGGTCCTGTACATGAGGCAGAACATGTTTCTGCAGGCTTTGCTCACCGCAGCCATCTTGACCAGCACTGGGATGTTGTGGATCACAAACGACAGCTTGTTCCTCTGCTACTTGACCAGGCTCTGCTCCAGTCCCGAAATCCCAAAGCCCGTGATGTCGGTGCCTGCGTGGGAATTGAACGTGTGCATGAGTCCTGCAGTTGTCCTGTTGAGCCTCCTCATGCTCATCATCACCTCCTAGTAAGCCAATTCTACATGTCCTTGGGTGACCACTAATTTAATTTTATTCTGTTTTCCAGTAATATCCAGCCACTGGTGCACAACCACTGCCACATGTGTCCCCAGGGGTTTTGTCAACACCAGCCCATCCCCTGGCACTGCATTGTCTGGCATGATAAATTCACTGGGCTGGCAGACATTGGCAGCAACTCCTCCCAGAACAATCCAGGGGTTTAATACTGTTTGGCCACCCCTTACAGACGTTCCTGCTTCCTCAGCTGCGTCTTTAAAACACTGGATAATCAGAGGCATCAGTTTATCCCTTTCCCTATCAGTCATTTTATTACTGACTCCAAGGAGCATCAGCATATTGTCACATTCTGTGACCCCCATTGCATATAGGTCACTGAAGACATTGGCACATGCCATCCTGCCCATCATGTAAGGGTCGTCTATGATCAGTAAATGTAATCCATGGTTTGAACCAAGGAAAGTTCATCGTGCTTCAAAGGAATGACACAAGTATCAATTCTAATGCCAAGCCTTGGCATTAATGGCTACCAGAAACTGCCCATCTTCTTGGAAGTGGTTCTCCTATAAAGATTCCAGCAATTTTTGCAGGACATTTTGGGGCACTTTGCAGCCTGTGCCCTTCAGTTCAGTGAATCTGGTTAGCTGAAAGCTCTTGTCAATTAGTAACTTTCCGGATTAAAGGAATCCCACATAGACATGGTTCTTGGGTTCACTCTCCTTACAGCTCAGCCCCTCCCTTCCTTCACTGAGTTGGCTGGGTTGTTTAGGGATCCACTCGAGGAGAGGTGGCATCTGTTATATGATGCAAAAGAAGTATTGATTTCAAAAATTGCGACTTGCATTGGCAGCAGCCTTTGGCACCTGGGCCACCTCATATATCCCCTGGCCCTGCTGCAAGGGATAGAATGTTTCCACCACCTGCTGGGCTGGACCACAAGGCATCCTTTGGGGAGCTGCACCTGCTCCCCAACATGTCTTATAAGTATATAAACTCCCTAGGAATCCACTGAAAAAACTATGAGAAGTAATACATGTGTTCAGAAAAGCTACAGAAAATAAGGTAAATATTAAAACTCAGTTAATTGTATTTCCATATGCTAGCAATGAAAAGTTCAAAAATGAAATTAAGAAAAATCAATTTACAATAGTATCAAAGTAATAACATATGTAGGAATAAATTAATAAAATAAGTGTAAGACTTATACATGGAAAACTACAAAACGTTATTAAAAGACATTAATGACCTGTCAAAATCCATAGCATATATAACACATTGGCTCATCAATTGTAACAAGGTAGCACACTAATGCAAGATGTTAATAGTAGGGGAAACAGTTGGGGAGCACTAGGGGTGTAAGGGGAACTCTATATTTTCAACTCAATTTTTCTGTCAACCTAAAAGTTCTGTAAACAAAGAGTCTTCTAATTAAGAAAAAGAAATTGAAGATCTAAATAAATGGAAAGAAATCCAGTGTTCATAGTTAGAAGGCTTAATATTGCTAAAATGACAATACTCTCCATGTTGATTTACATATTAAACACAATCCCTATAAAAAATTCAACTCCTTTCATTTTGCAGAATTTGACAAATGGACCCCAAAATTTACATGAAAATGCAAGATACCTAGGATAGCCCAAACAGTCTTAGAAAAGAAACACAAAAATTCACCCTCCCCAATTTCAAAACTTATAACAAAACTACAATAATCAAGACAGTGTGGTACTGGTATAAGGATATAGATCAATGGAATAGAATTGAGATTCTTATGTAGTATGAAGATTTCCCT
>NW_026660325.1:0-3159 GCF_009828535.3 Hylobates moloch | reverse complement strand
CTAGGACAAGCCAGGAAAATGAATAAAAATGACCAGTATCAACCAATTGGTGATCTGATCCCTGTAACTTACAACTTAACTGGGCACCTCCCAGTGCCAGGCACACTGGGGAGGCATGCTAAGTTCATCCACTCCTTGGATAAGGATTTGCTATGCCCCTTTCATAGATGGGGAGACTAAGACTCAGGCCCCTAGGTCACAGAGCCAGCAGGCAGCAGGCAGCAGGCAGCAGAAGGGCCCTCAGCGAGCCTCCTTCCTCTCCTCCTCTCCCCACACTGCCCAAGTAGGCCTGTTAGATGAGGCAGGGCTGAGTATAAACAGTGCACAAAGGTGGAAATCAAGGCTCGGAGAGGTAAAGGCAGCTGTCGGAGGCCAGTGGGTGCCTGAAACAAGGGAAACCAGCTGCCTTAGCCATGAGACATCCCCCTTGTCCCTGAAGACAGAAGCTTTTTCTGAACGTGGTGACTCAGTGGAAAGCAGCCGGGGGCGTTTCTTTCTTTCTCCTTAGTTTTCCGGGACATTTCACCTGGAACTCTACCTGTTTTCAGCCCCTTTCTCAGGCCACCCCATTACCTTTTTGAGAAAACAGACACACAAATTGCCACCTTCCCCAGAGCTGGGAAGCCAGGCCCCAGGGGGCCGCTGGCTTCGACTCCACTATAAACATTAAGTTAGAAGATTCCAGGAGTGGGAGGAAGAATTGCAATGTTGCATATTGGCCAAAATATTTGTGGAAAACAGTGTGGAATCCCTCAAGTCCACGAGCTCAGCCAAGCGAGCTACCGACTTCAATACCTTTCCCTGGAGGCTGCTGGTACGGCTTTATAGGATACTCTCAGATCTGGGTTCAAATCCCTGCTCAGCCCCTTCCTGTCTTCATGCCCTTTAGCCTCTCCGAGACTCAGTTTCCTCGTCTACAAGAATAATAACAGGACCAACATGCTGGGGTGGCTGTGGGGATTAAATGGCAAGCCTCAGTTTCCCCATATGTGCCTAAAGCAAGAGGGCTGGACCCCAGGCCAGCCCTAAGGTGGGAATACCTTAGTGTCTGTAGGCTCAGTTCGGCCCCAGTTCGAGGCGCCTCAAAAGGTGCCAGAGGCCCCTCCCCATCGCCTGTCCTGCACCTCACCCTGTATTTTGCTGCAGCCACAACCCTGGAATTGGCCCTTTCCTATTTTAGCCTATTTTTGAGTTCGTGGCAGGGAACAGAGGAGCAGGGTCACGCCCTGCAATTTCTCTCCCTGAGAGGCCTTGAGGACATCAGGATTGCCTCAGAGTCACCGCCCAGCAGAATGTCCACAGCCAGCAACCTTCCTGGAATAGCAGCTGGGGAGGACCCCTAATTACCCTCACCCACAAATGAGAGGTTGTGCCCAGCTGACTGGCGGGAGGCTCAGGGCTGTCCAAGGGCCCCGAGGGAAACAGAGCAGCTTCTGGGAATGAAGGACTTTGGTGAGATGAGGTAGATGCGTGAAAATGCCCTCGGCCGTCCAGACTGGCCCTTACCTGCCCACCTCAGCTGGGGAAACTGGAAGCTAAAGAGTGAGTCCTATTCCCACAGAACTCTGGGCATGCTGAGCACACAGAAGAGGAATGCAAGGCCTCCAATGGAAAACTGGAGAAACTGAGGCCCAGAGAGGCGCATGGGCCTATCGGGAGTCAGCTGAGTCAGGGACCTGCTGGCCACAAGGCAGGGGATAGACCCAAAGGCCTCCCAGCTCTCCAGCACATGGCTCACTCTGCCAAGGGAACCGCAAATCCAGCAGGCCGACCAGGGCTCAACAAACTATGGCCCGGCTGGGTGTGGTGGTGGGCATCTGTAATCCTAGCTACTCAGGAGGCTGAGGCAGGAGAATCACTTGAACCTGGGAGGCGGAGGTTGCGGTGAGCCGAGATCACGCCACTGCACTCCAGCCTGGGTGACAAAAGTGAGACTTCGTCTCAAAAAACAAACTATGGCCCACCACCTGCTTTTCTAAATAAAGTTTTATTGGCACATAACCATGCCCATTTGTTTACATACTCTCTGTAGCTGCTTTTGTGCTACAAAGGCATAGCTAGAGTTAAGCAGCTGTGATGGAGTTTGCAGATCTCTGAGTTAGAACTGAAAAAGCCAACATCAGAAAGGAGAAATAGCCAAAAGGCCTTCCTGTGGCTCAGGGTTTTCTGAATCTGACCACTTCTAACCCCTTGCAACCACCAGGTCCCAGCCATATCCTCCTTCCCCTGGACTATCATGACCACCTCCTCACTGGCATCCCTGCTTCCTTCCCCTGCACACACCACATGCACATGCGTGCACACACACACACACACACACGGGACTGTTATCTGTCCTGGTCATCACTCTGCTCCCAGAGCCTGGTACGGTGCCTGGAACACCAAAGACGCCACACGTGATGTCAGAATGAACAAAGACAGAAAGGAGGGATGGGATCCGCCTAACAGGGAGAGAACAGCCCCTTAAAAAAAAGAGAATCCGGCCGGGAGCAGTGGCTCACGCCTGTAATCCCAGCACTTTGGGAGGCCGAGGCAGGCAGATCACAAGGTCAGGAGATCGAGACCATCCTGGCTAACACGGGGAAACCCCAACTCTACTAAAAAATACAAAAAATTAGCTGGGTGTGGTGGCAGGTGCCTGTAGTCCCAGCTACTCGGGAGGCTGAGGCAGGAGAATGGCGTGAACCCGGGAGGTGGAGCTTGCAGTGAGGCGAGATCGTGCCACTGCACACCAGCCTGGGCGACAGAGCAAGACTCTGAAAAAAAAAAAAAGGGAATCCGAGCTAGGAGCAGAGTGATGAAGGGGAGGAGCTATTTTAGCTGGGGTTGTGGGGAGGCCCTCACTGGGGAGGGGTCAACTGAGCAGAAACACTGAGTTACCTGCAGGGATGAGGCAGGCAGAGCACCCTGGCAAGGGAAACTGCAAGTGCAAAGGCTCTGAGGAATGTTCTAGAAACAGGAAAATGGCACCTTGGCAGGGGTTAAAGGTTTACCTGTCCTGCTGAAAGGACAGGAGACTCAGGGATCCCCCGGGGCCCTCAAGGGGAGAAGCTACATAGCACAGTAGTTGAATATGTAGCCTCTAAACCCACACGACCTGGGTTCTAATCCCGGTTCCAGACGGCCTGAATTCTAATCCCGGCTGTCTGGAGCCGGGAT
>NW_026660324.1:1489-3160 GCF_009828535.3 Hylobates moloch | reverse complement strand
TTTGCATCACTGGGATAAATCTAACTTGATTTTGGTGCATTATCTTTTAGATGTGTTGTTGAATTTGATTTGCAATTATTTTGTTGAATATTTCTACATCTGTGTCCATCACGGATATTGGCCTGTAGTTTTATTGTTGTTGTGTCCCTGTTGAGTTTTTGTGTCAGGGTAATGATGGCCATATAAAATGAATTGGAAAGAATTTCATCCTCATTAATCTTTCTGAGTCGTTTGAGAAAAATTGGTGATAGTTCTTTTTTATAAGCTTGTTAGAATTAAGCAGTGGAATCATCTGGTCCTCAGCTTTTCTTTATTGGAAGAATTTTATTACCAATTCAAACTTGTTACTCCTTATTGGTCTATTCAAGATTTCTATTTTTTCCTCAGTCAGTCTTGGAAGATTTCATGTGTCCAGGAATTTGTCTATTTCCCATGGGTTTTCCAACTTTTAAGTTGTTAATAATAGTTTCTGATGATCCTTTGCATCTTGGCTTCACCAGCTGTAGTATCTCCTTTTCCATAACTGATTTTACTTATTTGGGTCCTCTCTTGTTTTTCTTGGTTAGTCTAGCTTTGCAGTTTTATCAATTTTGTTGTCTATTCATAAAAGTCAGCTTTTTGTTTTGTTGATCATTTGTATTTTTTTAGTCTCTATTTCATTTACTTCTCTAATATTTATTATTTTTTTCTTTCTACTAATTTTGGCTTTGGTTTGCTCTTGCATTTATAGTTCCTTGAGTTGCATATTTAGGTTTTATTTGAAGTATCTCTACTTTTTTGATGTTGGTGTTTACTGCTATAAACAGCCCTCTCTGCACTGATTTTCTTCTATCTCATTGGTTTTGGTTCTCATGTCCCAAGAAATTTTTTAATTTCCTTCTTAATTTCTTCATTGACTTATAGTCATTTAGGAGCATGTTGTTTAAATTTCAGGTTACTTGTACAGTTTCTGAAGTCCTCTTGTTATTTATTTCTAGATTTATTCCACTGTGGGCTGAGAAGAGACTTGATATAATTTAGAATTTTTAAAATGTGTTGAGATTTTTTTCTGTGGCCTAATGTGTAGTTTATTTCCATGGGCTGATGAAAAGTACTCTGCAGCTTTTAGATTAAATGTTCTGCAAATGTCTGTCAGGTTCATTTGGTCTGTAGTTCAGGCTGTGTTTGTTGTTGTTTTGTTGATTTTCAGCCTAATCTGTTTAATGCTGGAAGTGGGCTGTTGAGGCCTTCAGCTATTATTGTATTGGGGTCTATTATTTCTTTTTAGCTCCAATAGTATTTTATTTATGATCTGGGTGTTCCAGTGTTGGGTACACATATATTTACCTTTGTTTTATTCTCTTGCTGAACTGATCCCTTTATCTTTATGTAATGATTTTGTCTCTTTTTATTTTTTGACTTAAAGTCTGTTTTTTCATGTACAATATAGATATTCCTGCACACTTTTTAATCATATCTTTATTTTCAGCCTATGTGTGCCTTTATAAGTGAAACAAATTTCTTATAGGAAGAATATAATTGGGTCTTTTAAAAATTCATTCATCTCATCTATGCCTTTTAATTGGAAAATGTATTTATTTATTGTTTACAAACATTAAATTATTATTTTTTAACTTTTATTTTAGGTTCAGGGGTACATGTGTAGGTAAATTGCATGTCACAGGGGCTTGG
>NW_026660324.1:529-1389 GCF_009828535.3 Hylobates moloch | reverse complement strand
GTGTAATCAGTGTTTAGTTCTCACTTATAGATGATAACATGCCATGTTTTATTTTATGTTTCTCTGTTAGTTCACTTAGGATTATGTTCTCTAGATCTTAATAGAAGAACTTAAACCACTTACATTCAAGGTTGTTGTTGATAAATGACCTCTTACTCTTGTCATTTTATGATTTATTTTCTGATTGTTTGTATATCCTTTGTCCCTTTCTTCTTTTCTATTGTTTACCTTTATAATTTGATGGTTTTTTAAATAGTGATGTCTTTTGACATCTCTTCTCATTTGTGTACCTACTCTACTAGTGAGTTTTATACTTTCATGTGTTTTCCTGATGGTAGATATCATCCTTTTACTTCCAGATATTCAAATCCCTTTGCATTTCTTGGACGGCTGATCTACTGGTGATGAATTATCTCAGTTTTTGCTTGCATGGGAAATACTTTATTTCTCCTTCATTACTGAAGTTAGTTTTTCTGAGTGAAGTAGTTTTGAATGGCAGTTTTTTTTCTCTCAGTACTTTGAAGACTTCAACACATTGTTTCGTGGCCTATAAGGTTTCTGTAGAAATGCACTGTTAGTCTAATGGGGATTCCCTTATATGAGACTTAACATTTTTCACTTGTTGTGTTTAAAGCTCTCTTTGTCTTTGGCTATAATATGCCTTAGAGTAAACCCTTTTTGTTTGAATATTTTTGGGTTGACTGTATTTAATTATCTTGTATCTGTAAGTCTATATCTCTTGCAAGACTTGGGAAGTTTTCAGCTATCATTTCATGACATATGTTTTTGGTGCCTTCCCCTATCTCTTCATATATCTATAAATCCCCAAATTTGAATATTTTGAATATTTTGTCATCTTA
>NW_026660324.1:0-429 GCF_009828535.3 Hylobates moloch | reverse complement strand
TTAAGAGGTCTGTCTTCACCTTTATAAATTTTTCCTTCTGCTTTATCTAGTCTATTGTTAAAGCTCTCAATTATATTTTTTTATTTCCTTCATTGAAATTTTTAGCTTCAGGACTTCTGTTTGCCTTTTTATATGATATAGGTCTCTTTGTTGAATTTCTCATTCATATTGTGCATTGCTTTTCTGATTTTCTTGATTGTTTTTGTGTATTCTCTCGTATCTCACTGAACTTCCTTTATAAGATTATTTTGAATGATTTCCAGTCATTTTTATAGATTTCTTTTTCTTTAAAATCTGTTACTGGAGAATTATTGTTTTTGTTTGGTGGTATCATGTTTTCTTGTTTTTTCATGTTTCTTGTGTCCTTACCTTGATAATCTGTGCATCTGATTTAACAGTGTCTTCGTGAATTTTATAGATTTGCTTTCA
>NW_026660323.1:0-3161 GCF_009828535.3 Hylobates moloch | reverse complement strand
CTTTTTTTCTTTTTCTTTTTTTTTTTTTGAGACGGAGTCTCGCTCTGTCGCCCAGGCTGGAGTGCAGTGGCTCACTGCAAGCTCCACCTCCCGGGTTCAAACCATTCTCCTGCCTCAGCCTCCCGAGTAGCTAGGACTACAGGTGCCCGCCACCACGCCCGGCTAATTTTTTTCTATTTTTAGTAGAGACGAGGTTTCACCGTGTTAGCCAGGATGGTCTCAATCTCCTGACCTCGTGATCCGCCCGTCTCGGCCTCCCAAATTGCTGGGATTACAGGCGTGAGCCACCGCAACCGGCCCTCTGGTAGCATTTTAAAAATACGTTTAAATTATAATAACATGTTATTCCCGAAATTGTCTTGGTGTATCGCTGGCTACATCAGCAAGGGTATTTTTATTTTTCTGACTCTGGTATTAACTTAGCCAATCCTCAGAGGCTGATGTGTTCCCAACTTAAAGGCTTAAGAGCTAAAAACAAAAGAAAAACAAATGAGACCAACTTTCATCAGAAGTAGTTTTAGGAAAAGATCTCTCTGAGACAGGAAGCAGAAATATACCTGTAAATCCAATCAAGGTTGAGATGAAGGCAAAGCTGGCTGTTATCGACAATATTAAAACATGGAAAAACAACTCTCCTTTAGAGGTTTAGCGCAAGAGATAAGGGAGAACCAAACTGGAATTTGACAGGGTGCCTATCCCAGTAGGGATGTCTCTGGAGATGGACAATTCTGCGGGGCAGGACAAAATCACTGGCTCTACCACAAGCTGTTCCTCCGATCCAGACCTTAGGAGGTCTGACTGGTCAGCTCTGGGGACACGCAGACCCGCAAACTGACACCGGGTCTTCGGTTTTTGCCGTACCCCCAGCTGCTACACTCACAGCGCACCCAGCCATAAGGGAGTACCCCGTGTGCCCTCTCTCACCCTCTCAGATATCTGGTTGTCATGCAAATGCCTGGCTCCCGAAGTGAGCTCCATCCTGTCCCGTTTTAGGAAAGGAGGGGAGACGCTGGGCTCTCAGAACACTTTCAGGGCACTCGGGAACCCCTCCCTCGGTGGCTTCCCAAGAACACACGGACACACTCAGTGGAACTTCTGCACGAACCGGTGGCACAGCCCAACGACATCTCCCACCTCGGGAACCCTAGCCACGCTCCCGCGCCGCTCGCCAGCCCCGCCCCGGGCGCCCTCACCTTCCTCGCTCACGTCGTCCACGAAGTCCTCGGGGTCGCTGAAGGAGGGCTCGTCCGCGTCGCCGTTCTCCAGCGCCCGGGGTTCGGCCTCGGCCGCTCTGCCCTCGTTTCCTCCCGCGTCCTCGGACGCCGCCTGGGCCCGGCTGTCGGAGCGCTCGTCCCGAGCGTGCTCTCCTGGGGCCTCGCCCTGTGCCGGGGCAGGGGGCTCAGCGTGCGACCCGGGCGGCTCCTCGGCGGCCGGCGGCGAGGGCGACTCAGACGAGCCGGAGGCCGCCTCTGCCTCGGCCGCCGGCTCGGTCCTCACCTCGGGCTCCGGCCCGGCCTCCGCGACCCCCACCTTCTCACTGGAGGCCTCGGTCCCCGCCGCCTCCGGAGCGCCGGGCCCCGCGGGCCGCAGCAGCCCCTCGGCTGGCGGCGGCTCGGCGGCAGGCTGCTGCTGGCCGGGCTCGGCGCGCTCCTCGGCCGCCTCGGGCACCGCCACGTTCTCCGCGTCCTGCATGGGCTCAACGCTGCCTACTCGCAGGGCTCCGCGGCCACCGCGCTTCCGACTCTCCCAGGCCGCACCGCGCGCAGCGCCGGCTACAGCCCAGCCATGTGTGTGCGACCGGGAGGCCGCACCAAGGCCGCGGGGCGGGGGGCGCACCCACGCCCTGGGGCCTCACGACGACCCTGAGAGGACTCGCATCCGCAAGACCGCGTCCGAAAATCACCAAACTGATATATTTGTGACAAGAAAGTGCTTAATTCCATTCAGCAAGGTTGTTTCTATGCATCAGTAAACTCATGGAAGCATTGACCACCCCATGTGTGTCAGCGGATGGTTCCATCCAACATGGCGGCCTCCCCCTTTCCTTTCCCGTCGGACGCTGCGGGCCGGGACTGAACTATTTGTGGCGCTGAAGCCGGGGACAAGAAATGATTTTAATACCCGGAATGCCATGAAAATGCGCTCTAACTCAACAGTTAATACCCCGGAAGAGTGGAGGCTCAACAGGCGATTGCTCAGGGCGTCTGAGCCTTTCGCTAGGCAAACCGTTTAGTTTACGTTACTAAAGTTCCTCCTGTCCATTTCTGTCACTTGGACTCGCCTACTGACTGGGCAAAAGGACAGACTACTCCAAAATAGAAAAGGAATTCGGGGCAGCCAGAGAGGGCCCACACGACTAGAAGGACGACCGCCTGGCGCGATACAAAAATGTATGCAAGTTGCTTTAATCGCTTACTCCCAGTCCTTCCCTAGCGGCCGTCACCGCCTGTTTCCCCCCCATTCGGGCTTTCACAGTGGTTCAGTCAACCCGAGGCCGCCGCCTTCCGCGCGGGAGAGCGCGGGTCACGTGGGGACGGGGGCGGGTCCTCGCCGCGTGGGTCTCGAGGCTGACTCCGGAGGGACCGGGGCGGTTCGCTCTGCGCGGGTGCTCGCGGGACGGGTATTGGGTGCTTGTGTCGTCTATCTTGTTTTTGCCGGAGTGGAGGACAGTCACTGGTTGTGGGATGTTTTAATCATCCTAGAAAATAACCCAGTGGATCACGCCTGTTATCCTAGGACTTTGGGAGGCTGAGGTGGGAAGATCGCTTGAGCTTAGGAGTTCGAGACCAGCCTTGCCAACATGGCACCACCACCCCCCCGCCAGCCCTCATCTCTACCAAAATTAAATAAATAAATAAAACAGGTGGTACCCAGAGGCTGGGGAGGAGAGTGGGGAGTGTTTATCGGGGGCGGACCTTCAATTTGGGAGGATGAGAACGTTTTGGAGATGACGGTGGTGATGGTACAACATGGTGAATGTACTCGACGCCACTGAACTGTATACTAAACTTCATATTAAAATGGCTAGGCCCTGTGCGGTGGCTCACACCTCTCTTTCCAGTATTTTGGGAGGCCAAGGCAGGAGGATCGCTTGAGCCCAAGAGTTCAAGACCAGTCAGGGCAACATAGTGAGACCCTGTCTTCAAAAAAATAAAACGCCA
>NW_026660322.1:0-3161 GCF_009828535.3 Hylobates moloch | reverse complement strand
GGACGCAGTGGCTCACACCTGTAATCCCAGCACTTTGGGAGGCTGAGGCAGGTGGGTCACAAGGTCGAGATACAGACCATCCTGGTCAACATGGTGAAATCCCATGTCTACTAAAAATACAAAAATTAACTGGGCGTGGTGGTGTGTGCCTGTAGGCCCAGCTACCCGGGAGGCTGAGGCAGGAGAATCATTTTAACCCGGGAAGTGGAGGTTGCAGTGAGCCAAGATCACACCCCTGCACTCCAGCCTGGCAACACAGCAAGACCCCGTCTCAACAAACAAACAAATAAAAAAGAATAGGATAGTGGGAAGGAACGTGCAGGGGGACCCCAGCACACAGTATCCCAGTACCACCGGGCAGGTGCAGTGGACTTAAATAAACCAGGAAACATAGAACATAGTAGGACATAGTAACAAAAATAGTGAATTTGTGAACATTTGTTATTCGTTACCTTTGTTTTTGTTGTTGTTGTTGTTTTGGAGGTTTTTTTTGTTTTGTTTTGAGATGGAGTCTCGCTCTGTCACCCAGGCTGGAGTGCAGTGGCACCATCTGGGCTCACTGCAAGCTCCGCCTCCCGGGT
This sequence comes from Hylobates moloch, assembly GCF_009828535.3. NCBI lineage: Eukaryota > Metazoa > Chordata > Mammalia > Primates > Hylobatidae > Hylobates > Hylobates moloch. The sequence goes on along the minus strand of NW_026660322.1, from coordinate 2,580 downwards.
TCACGCCATTCTCCTGCCTCAGCCTCCCAAGTAGCTGTGACCACAGGCGCCCACCACAACGCTCAGCTAATTTTTTTGTATTTTTAATAGAGACAGGGTTTCACCGTGTTAGCCAGGATGGTCTCGATCTCCTGACCTCGTGATCCGCCCGCCTCAGCTTCCCAAAGTGCTGGGATTGCAGGCGTGAGCCACTGCGCCCAGGCTGGTTTTTGTTTTGTTTTGTTTTGTTTTGTTTTTTGATAGAGTCTTACTCTGTCTCCCAGGCTGGAGTGCAGTGGTGCCATCTTGGCTCACCACAACCTCCGCCTTCCCGGCTCCAGCCATTCTCCTGCCCCAGCCTCCCGAATAGCTGGGAATGCAGGCATCCGCCACCATGCCCAGCTAATTTTTCTATTTTTAGTAGAGACAAGGTTTCATCATGTTGGCAAGGCGGGTCTTGAACTCCTGACCTCAGGTGATCCGCCTGCCTCGGGCTCCCTAAGTGCTGGGATTACAGGATTGAGCCACCACACTTGGCCTACAAAACACTTTTTTTATTTTTTATTTTTATTTATTATTATTATTATTTTTGAGACGGAGTCTGGCTCTGTCACCCAGGCTGGTGTGCAGTGGTGCGATCTCGGCTCACCGCAACCTCTGTCTTCCAGGTTCAAGCAATTCTCCTGCCTCAGCCTCTTGAGTAGTTGGGATTACAGGCGCCCACTACCACGCCAGCTAATTTTTATAGTTTTAGTAGAGACGGCGTTTCACCGTGTTGGCCAGGCTGGTCTCAAACTCCTGACCTCAGGTGATCCTCCTGCCTCAGCCTCCCACAGTGCTGGGATTACAGGCGTGAGCCACCACGCCCGGCCTCAAAGCACTTTTAGACATGTTTTCTCTCTCACACTCCTGTGTTCTCATTTTATAGATGAGAAAGCTACGTTCAGGGAGCTTGGGCCACTGTCCAAAGCCATGCAGCTGTTTGGCCGTGGACTTGGTTGTTGAATCCAGGAATTCAGCTTTTAGAATTAACCTCTTGTCTGTGTTGAGACGCAAATGGTTCATAAAGTATTTTCACTCAAAATGCTTAGCCTCCCTACAGTGCCAAATACTATAACAGGCAAAAAGAGTGTCCCAGGGGTTGACCAAGGTCCATCTGGCTGGAGCTTCTCATGTCCCTAAATGGTCTTATGGCCAGTCCCAGGTGCACTGTGGAAGTCTCAAAAGTAGACACTCAACATGCAACTTTAAGCTGCTGTCCTATTATTGGACCACACTCCCTCTAATTTTTTAAAATAAATCCTGTAATTGCTTCGTGGAAAGAACAATTGTATTACAAGATGTTGCCATCTGTGGAAGGACATTAAAACACAATGAAGTGGCCGGGCGCGGTGGCTCACGCCTGTAATCCCAGCACTTTGGGAGGCCAAGGCAGGTGGATCACTTAAGGCCAGGAGTTCGAGACCAGCCTCGCCAACACGATGAAACCCCATTTCCACTAAAAATACAAAAATTAGCTGGGTGTAGTGGCGCACTCTTGTAGTCCCAGCTACTTGGGAAGCTGAGGCAGGAGAATCACTTGAATCTGGGAGGTGGAGGTTGCAGCGAGCCAAGATCCCATCACTGTACTCCAGCCCAGGCGACAAGAGTGAAACTCCATCTCCCTCCCCACAAAAAAAATTTACTTCACAGTGTGTGTATGTATATTTCAAACGGTTGAATTGTTCATTAAAAACATTTCAAATATGCCACGAAATCCTATTTGGAGGCATTTCTTCATGTTGTACCACACATGAGAAAACATCAAAAAAGAATTGGTGGCTGGGCAAGGTGGCTCACCCCTGTAATGCCAGCACTTTGGGAGTCCGAGGCGGGCGGATCATGAGGTCAGGAGTTTGAGACCAGCCTGACCAACATGGAGAAACCCCGGCTCTACTAAAAATACAACATTAGCCGGGCGTGGTAGCACATGCCCGTAATCCCAGCTACTTGGGAGGCTGAGGCAGGAGAATTGCTTGAATCCGGGAGGTGGAGGTTGTGGTGAGCCAAGATCGCACCATTACATTCCAGCCTGGACAATAAGAGTGAAACTCTGTCTCAAAAAAAAAAAAAGAAAACAAAAGAAAAAAAAGAAAAAGAAAAAGAAAACAACAACAACAACAAAAGAATACTTACACTCGTAGGTATTACCCAAGAGAAATGAAAACATTTTTCCACACAAAGACCTGTACGCAGAACTTTATAGCAGCTTTATTTGTAATCATCTAAAACTGGAAAGAACCATCACATAATGGATAAAAGAATGGTGGCTCATTCTTGCCATGGAATACAGCTCCATAATAAAAGGCAACGAGCTACTAATACACGCAACAGCATAGTTGCATCTTGAATGCATTGTTCTGAATGAAAGCAGCAGACCCCAGAGGCCACATACTGCATTTTTCCGTTTCTATGCTGTTATCATGAAACGCAGAGAACAGATCAGCAGTTACCAGTGGCTGCAGGTGGACAAAGGGGTTGACCAAAAGGGCATGAGATAACATTCTTTTTTTTTTTTGAGACGAAGTCTCGCTCTGTCACCCAGGCTGGAGTGCAGTGGCA
>NW_026660321.1:0-3162 GCF_009828535.3 Hylobates moloch | reverse complement strand
GTGGAAAAAGGAATATCTTCAAATAAAAACTACACAGAAGCATTCTGTGAAACTTCTTTCTGTTCTGTGCCTTCAACAAACAGAGTTGAAGCTTTCTTTTGATTGAGCAGTTCTGAAACACTGTTTCTGTAGAAACTGCAAGGGGACATTCAGAGCACTAAGGGGCCTACAGTGGAAAAAGGAATACCTTCAAATAAAAACTACACAGAAGCATTCTGTGAAATTTCTTTCTTTTCTGTGCATCAGCAAACAGAGTTGAAGCTTACTTTTGATTGAGCAGTTCTGAAACACTGTTTCTTTAGAAAATGCAGGGGACATTCGGGGAAATAAGGGGCCTTTAGTGGAAAGGGATTATCTTCAAATTAATCTACACAGAAGCATTCTGTGAAACTCCTTTCTGTTCTGTGCATTCAACTAACAGAGTTGAAGCTTACTTTTGATTGAGCAGTTATGAAACACTCTTTCTGTAGAAACTGCAAGGGGACATTCTGAGCGCTAAGGGGCCTACAGTGGAAAAAGGAATAACTTCAAATAAAAACTACACAGAAGCATTCTGTGAAATTTTTTTCTTTTCTGTGAATTCAACAAACAGAGTTGAAGCTTACTTTTGATTGAGCAGTTCTGAAACACTGTTTCTTTAGAAACGGCAAGGGGACATTCCGAGCACTAAGGGGCCTATAGTGGAAAAAGGAATATCTTCAAATAAAAACTACAAAGAAGAATTCTGTGAAACTTCGTTCTGTTCTGTGCATTCAACTAAGAGAGTTAAAGCTTACTTTGATAGAGCAGTTATGAAACACTCTTTCTGTAGAAACTGCAAGGGGACAATCTGAGCTCAAATGGGACTACAGTGGAAAAAGGAATATCCTCAAATAAAACTACACAGAAGCATTCTGTGTAACTTCCTTCTGTTCTGTGCATTCAACTCACAGAGTTGAAGCTTAGTTTTGATAGAGCAGTTATGAAACACTCTTTCTGTAGAAACTGCAAGGGGACTTTCTGAGCGCTAAGTGGCCAACAGGGAAAAAAGGAATATCTTCAAATAAAAACTACTCAGAAGCATTCTGTGAAACATCTTTCATTTCTGTGCATTCAACTAACAGAGTTGAAACTTACTTTTGATAGAGCAGTTATGAAACACTCTTTCTGTAGACAATGCAAGGGGACATTCCGAGCGCTAAGGGGCCTATAGTGGAAAAAGGAATATCTTCAAATAAAAGCTACACAGAATCATTCTGTGAAACTTCTTTCTGTTCTGCGCATTCAACTAGCATGGTTGAAGCTTACTTTTGATAGAGCAGTTCTGAAACACTCTTTCTGTTGAAACTGCAAGTGGACATTCTGAGCGCTAAGTGGCTTATAATGGAAAAAGGAATATCTTCAAATCAAAATTACACAGAAGCATTCTGTGAAACTTCTTTCTGTTCTGTGCATTCAACTAACAGAGGTGAAGCTTACTTTTGATTGAGCAGTTCTGAAACACTCTTTCTGTAGAAACTGGATTGGGACATTCTGAGCACTTAGGGGCCTATAGTGGAAAAAGGAATATCTTCAAATAAAACTACACAGAAGCATTCTGTGAAACTTCTTTCTGTTCTGTGCATTCAACTAACAGAGTTGAAGCTCACTTTTCATAGAGCAGTTATTAAACACTCTTTCTGTAGAAACTGCAAGGGGACATTCGGAGCCCTAAGGGGCCTATATTGGAAAAAGGAATATCTTCAAATAAAAACTACACAGAAGCATGCTGTGAAACTTCTTTATGTTCTGTGCATTCAGCTAACAGAGTTGAAGCTTACTTTTGAAAGAGCAGTTCTGAAACATTCTTTTTGTAGAAACTGCCAGGGGACATTCTGAGGGCTAACGGGCTTATAGTGGAAAATGGAATATCTTCAAATGAAAATTACACAGAAGCATTCTGTGAAATATCTTTCTGTTCTGTGCATTCAACAAACAGAGTTAAACTTACTTATGATTGAGAAGTTCTGAAACACTCTTTCTGTAGAAACTGCAAGTGGACATACAGAGCACTAACGGGCCTATAGTGGAAAAAGGAATATCTTCAAATAAAAAGTACACAGAAGCATTCTGTGAAACTACTTTCTATTCTGTGGATTCAACAAACAGAGTTGAAGCTTACTTTTGATTGAGCAGTTCTGAAACGCTGTTTCTGTAGAAACTGCAAGGGGACATTCGGAGCACTTAGGGGCGTACAGTGGAAAAAGGAATATCTTCAAATAAAAACTACACAGAAGCATTCTGTGAAATTACTTCCCGTTCTGTGCATTCAACAAACATAGTTGAAGCTTACTTTTCATTGAGCAGTTCTGAAGCACTGTTTCTGAAGAAACTGCAAGGGGACATTCGGAGCAGTAGGGGGCCTATAGTGGAAGAAGAAATATCTTCAAATAAAAACTACACAGAAGCATTCTGTGAAACTTCTTTCTGTTCTGTGCATTCAACTCACAGAGTTGAAGCTTATGTTTGCTAGAGCAGTTATGAAACACTCTTTCTGTGGAAACTGCAATGGGACATTCTGAGCGCTAAGGGGACTACAATGGTAAAAGTAAAATCTTCAAATAAAAACTACTCAGAAGCATTCTGTGAAACTTCTTTCTGTTCTGTGCATTCAGCTAACAGAGTTGAAGCTTGCTTTTGATTGAACAGTTCTGAAACGCTGTTTCTGTAGAAACTGCAAGGGGACATTCTGAGCACTGAGGGGCCTATAGTGGAAAAAGGAATATCTTCAAATAAAAACTACACAGAAGCATTCTGTGAAACTTCTTTCTGTTCTGTGCCTTCAACAAACAGAGTTGAAGCTTTCTTTTGATTGAGCAGTTCTGAAACACTGTTTCTGTAGAAACTGCAAGGGGACATTCAGAGCACTAAGGGGCCTACAGTGGAAAAAGGAATACCTTCAAATAAAAACTACACAGAAGCATTCTGTGAAATTTCTTTCTTTTCTGTGCATCAGCAAACAGAGTTGAAGCTTACTTTTGATTGAGCAGTTCTGAAACACTGTTTCTTTAGAAAATGCAGGGGACATTCGGGGAAATAAGGGGCCTTTAGTGGAAAGGGATTATCTTCAAATTAATCTACACAGAAGCATTCTGTGAAACTCCTTTCTGTTCTGTGCATTCAACTAACAGAGTTGAAGCTTAC
>NW_026660320.1:0-3162 GCF_009828535.3 Hylobates moloch | reverse complement strand
GATCACTTGAGCCCAGGAGTTCAAGACCAGCTTGGGCAACATGGCAAAACCCTGTCTGACAAAAAATACAAAACAATTAGCCAACATGGTGGTGTGCACCTGTAGTTTCAGTTACCCCAGTGGCTGAGGTACGAGGATCACCTAGGTCTGGGAGGTCAAAGCTGCAGTGAGCCAAGATTGCACTACTGTACTCTAGCCTAGGCAACAGAGTGAGACTCTTTCTCCAAAATAATAATAATAATAAATGTGTGTTCATGTATTTAGAGCAAAAATTTTCAAAATGTATTCTGAGGTAAAAAGGATTCTGTGGTCAAATTAGATTGGGAAATGCTGAATTAAATCTGGACCTCTCAAAGCCTTGAAGATGCTATTATGCACTGGAAATCTTCAGAGAAGATTCCAGTATTCAGCATCTCCTCAATTTATTACATCAAAGGATCAGACTTTTTAAACTGATCACAGTTTACAGGACACATTTAGGAAAGTGTATTGGCCTTGCTGGGTAAACCCTTTCTTATGTCTTGGTAGAAAGACTGCTAATATAGGTCAATGACAAAAAGAGGAGTTCTTAGGAAGGCAGTGGGACCAGGGATTTTAGTTTTCAGTGGCAGAAGTAAGATGATTTAAAACTCAATTTCCCTTTGCTTCCTCCCAAGGCCCTCTCCTGGCTGATGTGAGATGCCTAAAGATGACCTTCATTGAGGAAGAAAATGAATTCAGGGTGTGGCTCAGGAGAAAGGGGTGGGTATATCTGGCCAGTTCTGATTCTGACTTGAGAGAGACTCCTGGGGGCAACCAATCCTACTGCCCCAGTCCCTGCAGTAGCTGGGACTGTAGCACACACTACCATGCCCAGCTAATTTTATTTTTATTTTTTTAGAGATGTGGGGGGGGGCGGGTCTCACCATGTTGCCCAGGTTGGTCTCGAACTCTTGGCCTCAAGTGAACCTTCCACCTTGGCCTCTCAAAGTGTTGGGATTAAAGGCATGAGCCACCACTCCTGGCTAAGATTGCTTCTTGGTAGGGTTCTTGAGGCATGAGGGCAGATCCTGATTTTATGGGACTTGAAAGTTACCCAATTTGGAGTTAGGGGGAACTTGCTGAAAAGAAGAACATGAATTTTTTTTTTTTGAGACGGAGTCTCAGTGTGTCACCCAGGCTGGAGTGCAGTGGTGAGATCTCGACTCATTGCAACCTCCACCTCCTGGGTTCAAGCGATTCTCCTGCCTCAGCCTCCCTAGTAGCTGGAATTATAGGCCCGCACCACCACGCCCAGCTAATTTTTGTATTTTAGTAGAGACGGGGTTTCACCATATTGGCCAGGCTAGTCTTGAACTCCTGACCTCAAGTGATCCACTTGCCTCTACCCAACGAAGTACTGGGATTACAGATGTGAGCCACCACGCCCAGCCAGAAGAACACAAAATTAAGGGCAAAAGTGACTATTTAAAATAAGGAAAGAAATCACAACAAATTAGGTTTTAAAAACTGATAAATACCATTAAAAAATCACAAAGAAAAACAGTATAAATTTTATAAACTGCCTGACATGTTCCTAAATTTTTGAAACTATTTTTTGCTGCATGCTTTTTGTTTGCCTCTTTATATGAAGGTTTCACATTTTGAAAGAACATTTTACATAGAATAGAAAGATAATCCAGGCTTTCCTCTAGCAAGTTTGTTTGAAATTTGTTTTTTTTTTTAAATTGGTAATTTAGAAAAGTTTCTTTCAGCATCATAAGTTGGAAATGTCATGTAAAATTTTAGGATTATTGTCAAACTTTGGAAAACTTTTACCTAGATTCTCTCATGTATCTGATTTGAGAGCATTTCAGATTTTCTTGTGAGTGACTAATGCAACTCCTCCCTGAATTGAAGACACTCATTTAACAGTTTGTCATCAATGTCCTAGTGTAGTGGCTTGACAGTAAGCTTTATGTTGAGCCCTGTACCCTCACATCATGGTGCCAGGTGAGTTAGCACCATGGGCAGCAGGAGTTTTCCTGAAAATGATTCTTATACCTCCATGGTTGGCACTAACTCAGCTATACACAAAAGTGACTGTGTACCTCTTAAATAGATCCTACTGAATTTCCCCTTAGCTTCTTCTCCCAAAAACCCATGCCACTCCAGCAACACTCACTTTATGTTGTGAGGGTGGAGAAGTTCGAATGGAAAAGAAAAGTCATATTAATGATTGCAGCTAAAATATCTTAATTGTGCAAATTTGACAAAAATATATGACCTTGTGAACATGTTGCCAAGGTCTCTTCCTCACTGAGTGGAGATGTCTGATAGATCTCTTTCCATGTTTTAGCTGGCACATGCCTTCTGCCGTTTTGTTTTTTTTTTTCTTTTCTTTTGAGACAGGGTCTCGCTCTGTTGCCCAGGCTGGAGTGCAGTGGCATGATCTTGGCTCACTGTTTTCTGACCTTTTGATTTTCTTCCTGCTTGGAATTCAAATACAATGCTGGAGGTGGAGCAGCCATCTTGTGACCACAAAATGACAACATGAGGGCAAAAACCATATACAAAGGGAAAGACACAGAAAGATGGAAGGCTCCCAGCTGATGTCACAGCCTATCTTCAGACTTCTTGGTACATGAAAAATATCTGTCATATTTCCTGTTATTTGCTAATGAATGCAATCACAAATTGAAATGCTTCCCATGATAGTGATTTTGAATTAATGATATAGGTAACAGAATTTCTTTTGCCACCCTGTGGGACTTTGAACATTTTAAAAATTGGTTGGCCTATGCGATAAAAAATGCATGTTGTTTTCTCAAGTCTTTCTCATACTTCTTATGAACATTTTAAAATCAGGAAATATTTGAAATATTAAAATCGTGTTATCATAATCCTAGCACTTTGGGAGGCCAAGGAGGGCAGATCACACAGTCAGGAGTTCGAGAACAGCCTGGCCAACACAGTGAAACCCATCTCTACTAAAAGTATAAAAATTTAACAGGGCATGGTCACGGGCGCCTGTAATCCCAGCTATTCAGGAGGCTGAGGCAGGAGAATCGCTTGAATCCAGGAGGTGGAGGCTGCAGTGAGCGGAGATCGCCCCATTGCACTCCAGTCTGGGTGACAGAGCAAGACTCCATCTCAAAAAAAAAAAAAAAATTGTACTATCAATATTTGAGTTGATCTTTCAAT
>NW_026660319.1:0-3163 GCF_009828535.3 Hylobates moloch | reverse complement strand
TCAAAAGTATATATTTTTTCTTTCCTCTAATGTAAAAAAATTAGCATCTTGAAGGATACTATCTTTAGTGTATAGGTAACTGAGGGCTTTGGTTAATGGTCAATTATTTAAAAGTCTCACATAATTTATATAATCTACACTAAAATGTATTGTTAGAACTAGGCTATAGCATATGTTCTTGGTATTATATATAGAAAAGAAAAAATTCTGGATAATTGAAACTATTAATCCTCAAGGATATAAAACAAAAAGGCTTTTTCAAATGTACTTAGAAAAAAAAATCACACAGTAAAGTTCAGATTTTGTAAAACTACTTTAATAAAACATTTGAATAAATTTGTGTTAAACTCAGTAAGTTTCATATTCCTATGACTTGGTTCCCTAATCTCCTAAAAATTACCCTGTTATACCTTGTTATACATAAAACAGAGCATTTAGTAAAATAAATAATACACCAGCACATCAAACTTACAGAAACTCTGGCATCCATTTACAACTACAATAAATTGTAATTTCATCCAAATACCACATCATATATGAAACAATCATTAAACTTCACCACACTTTAAAAAATTTCAAAGATAACCTGGCAAAAACTATTTATTTAAACATAGTATAATCTTATTTTAAGAAAACATAAATTCATAGTAATAAGAGCAAATCACACATAAATGTTTGAACTGAGCATTAGAATTCACAAATTAATATCTTCAGCTCATTTGAATTAATCAAATACTAAATACTATATTGAGCAAGAGATAACAATATCATTATAATAAGCTAAATCCAAACCTGAAAATAAGTCTAACATAAAAACAAGCAAGACTTTTTTTTTTTTTTTTGTCTTTTCGCTGGCTCCCTGACTGCAACTAGTTTTTCTTTTGGAAAAAGAAGCTCCAACACAATTAAATAATAAATTTCTACATTTTCTGTAGTTTTTCTTCCCCCAAAATCATGTTTCCATTAGCTTGCTAGTAAATCCTACAGAGTTGTCAATTTATCCATCACCATCTCTCTGAGCTTCAAATACAGAAAATCCGAAAAGTTCAAAGCAGTTAGAAAAGCAGCGAGTTGACAAAGAATGCCACTTGAGATTTTTTTTTTTTAGTCCTACTTCCTAAAAAGTCAACAGGTCAAAATTACTCACAGCTGGATGCAAGGGTCTTCGGAAAATGAAAGGATGTTTCCCTGCCTCAATCAGCAGACTTAAAATGCTCCCGATCCACAGTGGGATAGATGTGGCCCTCAACGGTCAGATAATCAATCGCTTCCTTGATGGCCTTGACGCTAAGGTCGCAGAGCTGAGCCTGGAGCTCATGGATGCTCTTCCCTTCCTGATGAGGACACTCATGGATCAAACGCAGCACTTCGTTCCGGATGAAATTGAGGTGACTCTCATCGTTATCCCCAGCATCATCCACTTCTGATGGAGACACAGGCACACTTTCTACAGTGGTATCACGACGGGCTTTATCCAGCATCATGTGTGCATTGACTGTTTCCAGAATATGCACGGTGAACTCGTTCATGTCCTCTAGGACATGAATTTTCAATACCTCAAGGCTCTTTGTTCCCATGGGACATTTGAGGATACCAAACACTTTGACATATACTCCGACTGACAGTGGAGTCACTTGCTTGACTTTCTCTCTACCAAACCACTGTCGGGCCTCGATTGGCTTCGCGGTCATATCATCAATTTTGTAACAAATGTGATTTGAAGCCTTCTCTGCCCCTCTGATTACCCCCACGATGGAGACCTGGGAAACTATAATTCCCCTAACCTTGAACACAGTGTCAAACACAGTAGAGCTGAGAAGCTGGTTCACATTACACGGTACAACGTCCTGAATTCGGACCTTAGGTCTTTGGGTCTTAACAGCAGGAGCTGCATCTCTCTCACACAGTTGGTCACTGCCTCCACTCGCTCCATCAGCAGCAGAAATGCTGCCATAGCTCCCAAACCCACTCTTACTCATCTTCAAGACAGCTCTGGCTGAGGAGAAGGTGGGCTTTGGCTCGTCTGGGGCTCCACGGACGGCTTTGAGTTCTCCACAGAAGGCTTCGAGCTCTCCACAGAAGGCTTCGAGCTGTCCGAAAGGCTACGATTGAATGCTGGGAGCCTGAGGACGTAACAAGCGCCACGCTACCTGTGGACCAATCAACTACCAGAATGCGTCTGCTTCCAGCCAGTCAGGATCGGCCACCTTCTCACCTGATCGCATAATCCTTCCCTGTGTGTCAGTGGTTGCTACATTCTAAAAGCCCCACACGAGGGAGCCCTGTTGCTTAGCTGGTCAAAGCGCCTATCTAGTAAAAGTCCCACGTGTAATTTCAAGCAAGCCTTTCCCAACATCTCTAAAAAAATGCATTTTTACTAGCCCCCCTCTTTATTTCTTAATGCTGCAACTTCTACAATTACTTTTAAAAGACTCATTTATTCATTCATTCAAACAACAATGCGACAGAAATTTTAGGAGCACCAAGTGCTTGGCAAAACGGTAGAGTGCTGTACGTTACGTGCAGGGGGGAAAATGCACCACCGTGGTTACTGTTCTCAAGAACTCACGTCCCCTGTTCATTCAAACCATTAAAACTAGGAGCATCGGGCCGGGCGCAGTGGCTCACGCCTGTAATCCCAGAACTTTGGGAGGCTGAGGCAGGTTGATTACTTGAGGTCAGGAGTTCGAGACTAGCCTGCCAACGTGGTGAAACCCCGTCTCTACTAAAAATACTAAAATTAGCCAGGCGTGGTGGTGCATGCTTGTAATCCCAGCTACTCGGGAGGCTGAGGCAGGAGAATCGCTTGAACCCAGGAGGCAGAGGTTGCAGTGAACCGAGACAGCACCACTACACTCCAGCCTGGGCGACAAGAACAAAACTCCGTCTCAAAAAAAAGAAAAAAAAAAAAAAAAAAACCTAGGAGCATTTTGGAAGAAATGGCAAGACAATCGTCTTTCAACGATTATCATACTCTAAGTCACATCTTAATACTGGCTTTTAAAATTTTTTTTGTTTTAAAATTGTAATTTCCTGGGTATTTTGCCAAGTGTACTATAAATAAGTAGTTAATATATTTCAATTCACACATAAATCCAAACTGAATGAGCTCTAAGTTATTTTCAAGGCTCTGTGGACAGGACAGAGAAGTACAAGACTTAGG
>NW_026660318.1:0-3164 GCF_009828535.3 Hylobates moloch | reverse complement strand
AAAAGAATTTCAGATATACAGCAGTTGTAATTCTTCTGAAGGCTGCTTATGGGACACATTACTTTCATATTTTGCTGTTCAATAAGTGGGTGGAGAATAAAGTAAATTGGCAGAATTACCATATAAAATAAAATCCAAAGTCCTCTGACAACAAAAGAAACTTAAAATACACACGTACACACACACACGCACACGGCTTTCCCTGCTAATCATTTTACCACAACCAAGCAGCTAACCCAGAGCCCACAAAAGCAGAGTAAAAATTCTAACACCTGGTAAAATAAAAATGCACATATATCCCTGTCATCTAAAAAAAATGCTTAAGTATTCAAAGACAGAAAGCAATTACAGCTACTGAGAACATCACTGTAAGCAAACTGAGGCAGAGAAAACAAAGGTGCCGATGAGGATTTGAACCACTGAAGCTGCAGAAACCCACTGGATGGTTTCCTAGGTACCGAGTCAGCATTATCTTTCAGAACGATCTTCTAGAAGAGATCACATAACACTGTTACAAAGGATCTGGAGAAAGGGACCCTGGCTTCATCACTCTGGCTCTCCAGTCATGCTTTACATTTTCACTTCTTACACTCTCTTTCACAGGAAGTCAATTTACAGACTTCCATCAAGCCCTTAGAGACCTTTTTGTACTCTCCATGACAAGTTCTTCATGTTATGTCTGCACTTCGGACAAATTCTTAGCAGTTAACTTACAAGGCAGTTAAGATTTTTGTTGCCGGGCGCGGTGGCTCACGCTTGTAATCCCAGCACTTTGGGAGGCCGAGGCGGGCGGATCACGAGGTCAGGTGATCCAGACCACGGTGAAACCCCGTCTCTACTAAAAATACAAAAAAATTAGCCAGGCGTGGTGGCGGGCGCCTGTAGTCCCAGCTACTCGGGAGGCTGAGGCTGGAGAATGGCGTGAACCCGGGAGGCGGAGCTTGCAGTGAGCCGAGATTGCGCCACTGCACTCCAGCCTGGGCGACACAGCGAGACTCAGTCTCAAAAAAAAAAATTTTTTTTTGTTCAAGCACAATATAGCTAGAATAGGGTCATACATTCAATAAAACAAATACTTACCAAGCATTTATTGAGTGGAAGATAAAAAGCACAAAGCATAATTATAAAACATTCTCCCCTGCCACCATAAAAATTGTTTTTAAGCCTTACAGAATACAGCATAACATGACCAAAGCAAAAACAGTGAGGACTAAAGAGGGGAGGAAGGGGAAATATCAGCATGAACTGAATATGACCCAGAAGAGCCTTGATGGTCAGACGCGTAAAGACAAATTGGGTAGGGTTATGGAGTGGCTGTCAGGGGCACATTATACAGGGGAAAAACAGCTGATACAGAAGCCTGAAAGGAAAAGCAGGCAGAGCAGCTGGACACGACTCTTACCTGCTGCATCCACAGTACAATGCGCCTTTCCGGAACACAGCAGCGGCCCGGGGGAGAGGGATCGCTCAAACAGCACCAGAGGCTGCATTCCAACTTTTCCTCCATCCACAAGTCCGTTTTCATTGTTAGTTTCTCCTTAAAAACGATTGGCTGAACGCGCACACGCGGGAACAAGGAAAACCTGACTGAAGAATGAGGCGTTTAAGCTTAAGGGTCTTGGATAGGGGCGCGGTGGCTCGGGCCTGTAATCCCAGAACTTTGGGAGGCAGAGATGGGTCATCTGAGGTCAGGAGTTCGAGACCAGCCTGGCCAACATGGTGAAACCCAGTCTCTACTAAACAACACAAAAGTTAGCCAGGCGTGGTGTCAGGCGCCTGTAATCCCAGCTACTCGGGAGGCTGAGGCAGGAGAATCGCTTGAACCCATGGCCTGTCAAAAGACGGAGGCTGCAGTAAGCCGAGATCGCCCCACTGCACTCCAGCCTGGGCGACAGAGTGAGACTCCATCTCAACAAGCGCCTGCCACCATACCCGGCTAATTTTTGTATTTTTCGTAGAGACAGGGTTTTACCATGTTGGCCAGGCTGGTCTAGAACTCCTGACCTCAGGCGATCCAGCTGCCTCAGTCTCCCAAAGTGCTGGGATTACAGGAATGAGCACTGCGCCCGGCCAAAAAACCGAAAATCTTAAAGGCCTTTCCCCTTCCCCGCCTGGGCTCAAACAGCCGCAGCCGCCCTACCACGCCCCGTCGCGGTCCCGGGGAGCAGGCTGGCTGACTGAGAGCGATCATGGGCCCCGAAAGGGCTGCGGGCGACGCGGGCTCCCACCTCGGGGCGCGGCGACTGGGGCGAGAGGTGCTGGCAGCCCCCAAGCCAGCCCCGTGCAAGGAGCCAGAGAGACGCGCCCTCCCCCTCCTCCCACCCAAGCCTCACGCAGCGGGGCGGGCCAGTCGCGGGAGAAAGGGGCGCGCTCGCCCCGCCCGGGGAACCGGGGCCTCTCCCGGGCAGGCTCCCCTTTGTCCCGGGACTCTGGGCGCCTCCTCTCCGCCCTCGCCCTGCCCCGTGAGGCCGCCACTGGGCGCCTCACCGTGATGTTGCAGTGGAGCCCGAGCTGCGGCGGCGGCTCCTGGTTCTTGTGGAAGATAGAGGCCAGCAACTTCAGCTTGGCCTTGAACCCTCACACGGACATTTTACTCTCACCTCTGCCGGGAGGGGCGCGGAAGGTGAGCCGGTCGGGAGCCGCTGTCATGGCCGCGAACGCCCGCGGGACCTCTCGGCGGCGCTCTCGCGGCTCCGCTTCTCCCCGCTGCCTCCACTCTAGTCAGAGTAGGGCTGGAAAATGGCAAGGGGCTCCGAGGCCTCTGCGGGGAGCTGTGTGGCGGCTTGGGCGGCTGCTCCCCTTGTAACAGACTCCACCGACAGGAGGAGCTGCTCCCGTCAAGCCGCAGCTTAAAAGGGCAACAGCACCACCGCCCCCCCCACTACCGCCTGGGAAAGTGCTGCCCCTACCCGGCTCCCGTCCCTCTCGCCCCTCACCTCTCACCCCTCACCCCTCACACCCCTCACCCCTCACCCCCGCGCAACCCGTGCGCACCCGTTTCAGCGGATGCACGAGTCCAGAGCATGCGCGCGCTTCTGGCTGCCCCCTCCTCGCCTTGACCCAGCACTGTTGGACCCATCTGGTCCGTTCTTCACATTCGCGGACTGGAGGCTCCGGGCAGCACAACCACCAACTCGTGTGTGTGTGTGTGTGTGTGTGTGTGT
>NW_026660317.1:0-3164 GCF_009828535.3 Hylobates moloch | reverse complement strand
GATGGTTAGCAGAAGGGAAACAGGATCTTATTTGATGAATTGATAAAGGTAGTGTAATATAACTAGAAAATGTAAGAGTTTCAGACAACTATTCCTTTTACACTTTTACCATTGTATAAGCAATTTTCATTTAGTGTCATTCACTGTTAAGTATGATGAGGAAGAAATTAAATAGACGTTTCCTTCTTGCTGGCTCTTGCCAACTGAAGTATAGAAACTATATATATATACATACATATATAGTTTCATGATTATATATGTATGTATACACACACACACACACACACACACACACACACACACACACCCACTTGGTTTAAATGGAATACAGCCTTAGAGTGTTTGTGGCAGTTACATTAACTAAAGGCTCTCAATAAAGGACAAGCATTCTAAGGGGAAAAATATTCAGATAAACAAGCTTTAGAGTAAGTATTCTTAAATTTTGGATCTCTTTAGAGCTGATGAGTTTTACATAATTAAATTTTTGAAATTTTTCTAGTAATTTATTTTATTATACTTTATACTATATTTATTTTTATATTAAATATACTGTATTTATACTATATATTTTATTACACTTTACAAAAGTATTGATCCACAAATGGGTCTGCATTTCTTCATCACAAATATTTCAAAAAGCACTGGGGTAAAGGGAATAATAATAAAGAATAATAAGTATAATTCCAAGCTATATGTATTATCTTTATGTCTCAGGGTGATACTTGCATTCCCTTCTTTCTATATGTATATATAAAATAAGTATCATCAAAACTAACATGTAGGGTTGTTCAAATATCTACAATGTTATACATTGTGTACCATGCACAGAATAAAAAATAAATATTATTAATGTATTTATTGTCATATCCTTTCTTATAATATCTGAAACAGTGTGTCACATTTTATTTTATTTTGTCATGTATTCATTTCTTATTTAACTTGGCTGTAAACTGCACATAAATTCACAGCCCTGGAGATAGTACTTTGTATATATCTAGCTGCTCAGTAAATGTATGTTTGATTTGTTCAGATTGCTGTAGAGTTCCAATCTGCTTGTTTTCAAACAGGATAATTGACATGGTGATATGTGAAATCATAAAGTTATTTCAATTCACATTAACATTGATCCTTTATTCACCAACAAGAAAGTCATAATATATATTTCAAGAGAATGGCAGACATCTGTTTTGTTTTTCACAACAATCCCAGCCTAGAACAGTGCACAATACTATCAGTATGTCTTGAAAAAGTATTTGGTAAATAAATCAAATGTAATTCCTCCTTGTATTTGACTCACATTTTAAACACTTGTGTGATAGTTTAACAATATTCCAAATCCACTATAAAAATCTGATGTTTTTGTAAGAGAAATTTGTTAATTCAAAAGCAATACTAACAAAAACACATAGTTACTGCAGGCCTATGTGACTGACCTTGCAACAAACACCCTAGAACCCAAGACTCGGGTGACCTTTCTTGAAGTTGTTAGTTGTCTTCATATGGCATTTTATCATGTTTAGCATATAATCCTCCATTCCGCATTTTCTTATGGTAGTTTTAAGGATTTTTAATGCATTAGTTTAGTTATTGGATAAAATCATCTTTGTATTGGTATTTACATATGCCTATGAGGCATCTACGATAATCACCAGGTCAGGTATAAACTTTTAAAGGTAGCATCACTCCAAAATACCATCATGAGCATGAACCTCTTCTCTCAATCAAAAACAGTATATTAGGCCGGACACAGTGGCTTATGCCTATAATCCTAGCACTTTGGGAGGTCAAAGAAGAAAAATTGCTTGAGCAAGAAGAGCTTTGGTAACATAGAGAGATCTTGTCTCCCCAAAAATATTTTCAAATTAGCCAGACATGGTGGTGAGCACCTAGTCCCAGTGACTCTGGAGGCTGAAGTGGGAGAATCTCTTGATCCTGGGAGGTAGAGGCTGCAGTGAGCCATGGTCGCTCCATTGCACTCCAGCCTGAGTGACAGAGCAACTCAAAAACAAAACAAAACCAAACAAAACAAGACTTCCAAACACAGAATTTTGAAAAGTCTCTATGTGGTCAGAGAGGTTTAATTTACACAAATCAAGGAATGATTAAAATTTAAGATCTTACTCTAAAGATTCAGATCTTTTTTTTTTTATTATACTTTAGGTTTTAGGGTACATGTGCACAATGTGCAGGTTTGTTACATGTGTATCCATGTGCCATGTTGATTTCCTGCACCCATTAACTCGTCATTTAGCATTAGGTATATCTCCTAATGCTGTCCCCCCCCCAACCCCACAACAGTCCCCGGAGTGTGATGTTCCCCTTCCTGTGTCCATGAGTTCTCATTGTTCAATTCCCACCTATGAGTGAGAACATGCGGTGTTTGGTAAGGAAACAGTAAAAGTTACTTTAGCCCCCTTTCAGGGCATGTGACAGGGGGAGTGGCTTGCCTCTTCAGTGCCCCACTGCTCAAACCTCCAGGGGGACCATGCAGACCGGAAGGTTGTGGAGCTTCAACCCCATGGCAGCAGCATCTAGGGTGGTGTGTTTACAACTCCTGAAGCCCAGTGGGTGTGTGTTACAGGGTGTTCTTTTAGTTTAGCCATCTGTAGTTAGCTTGTGTTACTAAGCTCTATTATGCCCTCTGCCTTATCACAAGGACAGAAGGCTATCTGTATCCCAGGGTTCTTGCCTTGGTGGGCCTGTTTCTGCAAGTTCCTCCTGATATCAGGGGCTGCCTGAGTAATAAATGTATCCTTTAGGATTAGCTGTCCCTCAGCTGAATCAGGAGATACAAAGGTATGCTTTACCAAGGGCTCCCTCAGCCTTTCCAGGAAGGCAATGGGATTTTCATCAAATCCCTGGTCGATCAAGGACAACTTAGTATAATTGAGAGGCTTGGTCTTAGTCTTACATAAGTCCTCTGTTATGTTCACCTGAAAGTGTCTCCTCTTCCAGTCTTCCATCTGGTCACTGGGACCCCATTTAAATCCTTCACTGGTACTGCTTCTCCCCCAGTTGAATAATATTTGCTCCTTTTCCTGACACCATATGTGATGCAAAGCTCATCCCCAGATCTCCCTGCTGCTTGAAGAGTTGCCTGTTTCTCAGTGTCTGTCGGGGTCTGATTCAAAGGTAACATAACATCTCTCCAGGAGAGTTCAAAT
>NW_026660316.1:0-3165 GCF_009828535.3 Hylobates moloch | reverse complement strand
ATGGCATTGAATCTATAAATTACCTTGGGCAGTATGGCCATTTTCACGATATTGATTCTTCCAACCCATGAGCATGGAATGTTCTTCCATTTGTTTGTATCCTCTTTTATTTCATTGAGCAGTGGTTTGTAGCTCTCCTTGAAGAGGTCCTTCATATCCCTTGTAAGTTGGATTCCTAGATATTTTATTCTCTTTGAAGCAATTGTGAATGGGAGTTCACTCATGATTTGGCTCTCTGTTTGTCTGTGATTGGTGTACAAGAATGCTTGTGATTTTTGCACATTGAATTTGTATCCTGAGACTTTGCTGAAGTTGCTAATCAGCTTAAGGAGACTTTGGGCTGAGACAGTGGGGTTTTCTAGATATACAATCATATCATCTGCAAACAGGGACAATTTGACTTCCTCTTTTCCTAATTGAATACCCTTTATTTCCTTCTCCTGCCTGATTGCTCTGGCCAGAACTTCCAGCACTATGTTGAATAGGAGAGGTGAGAGAGGGCATCCGTCTTGTGCCAGTTTTCAGAGGGAATGCTTCCAGTTTTTGCCCATTCAGTATGATATTGGCTGTGGGTTTGTCATAGATAGCTCTTATTATTTTGAGATACGTCCCATCAATACCTAATTTATTGAGAGTTTTTATCATGAAGGGTTGTTGAATTTTGTCAAAGGCCTTTTCTGCATCTATTGAGATAATCATGTGGTTTTTGTCTTTGGTTCTGTTTATATGCTGGATTACATTTATTGATTTGCATATGTTGAACCAGCCTTGCATCCCAGGGATGAAGCCCACTTGATCATGGTGGATAAGCTTTTTGATGTGCTGCTGGATTCGGTTTGCCAGTATTTTATTGAGGATTTTTGCGTCAATGTTCATCAAGGATATTGGTCTGAAATTCTCTTTTTTGGTTATGTCTCTGCCAGGCTTTGGTATCAGGATGATGCTGGCTTCATAAAATGTGTTAGGGAGGATTCCCTCTTTTTCTATCGATTGGAATAGTTTCAGAAGGAATGGTACCAGTTCCTCCTTGTAACTCTGGTAGAATTCAGCTCTGAATCCATCAGGTCCTGGACTCTTTTTGGTTGGTAAGCTATTGATTATTGCCACAATTTCAGAACCTGTTATTGGTCTATTCAGAGATTCAACTTCTTCCTGGTTTAGTCTTGGGAGGGTGTATTTGTCGAGGAATTTATCCATTTCTTCTAGATTTTCTAGTTTATTTGCATAGAGGTGTTTGTAGTATTCTCTGATGGTAGATGGTATTTCTGTGGGATCGGTGGTGATATCCCCTTTTTCATTTTTTATTGCGTCTCTTTGATTCTTCTCTCTTTTCTTCTTTATTAGTCTTGCTAGCAGTCTATCAATTTTGTTGATCTTTTCAAAAAACCAGCTCCTGGATTCATTAATTTTTTGAAGGGTTTTTTGTGTCTCTATTTCCTTCAGTTCTGCTGTGATTTTAGTTATTTCTAGCCTTCTGCTAGCTTTTGAATGTGTTTGCTCTTGCTTTTCTAGTTCTTTTAATTGTGATGTTAGGGTGTCAATTTTGGATCTTTCCTGCTTTCTCTTGTGGGCATTTAGTGCTATAAATTTCCCTCTACACACTGCTTTGTACGTGTCCCAGAGATTCTCGTATGTTGTGTCTTTGTTCTCGTTGGTTTCAAAGAACATCTTTATTTCTGCCTTCATTTCATTATGTACCCAATAGTCATTCAGGAGCAGGTTGTTCAGTTTCCATGTGGTTGAGCGGTTTTGAGTGAGTTTCTTAATCCTGAGTTCTAGTTTGATTGCACTGTGGTCTGAGAGACAGTTTGCTATAATTTCTGTTCTTTTACATTTGCTGAGGAGAGCTTTACTTCCAACTATGTGGTCAATTTTGGAATAGGTGTGTGGTGCTGAAAAAAATGTATATTCTGTTGATTTGGGGTGGAGAGTTCTGTAGATGTCTGTTAGGTCCACTTTGTGCAGAGCTGAGTTCAATTCCTGGATATCCTTGTTAATTTTCTGTCTCGTTGATCTGTCTAATGTTGACAGTGGGGTGTTAAAATCTCCTATTATTATTGTGTGGGAGTTTAAGTCCCTTTGTATGTCACTCAGGACTTGCTTTATGAATCTGGGTGCTCCTGTGTTGGGTGCATATATATTTAGGATAGTTAGCTCTTCTTGTTGAATTGATCCCTTTACCATTATGTAATGGCCTTCTTTGTCTCTTTTGATCTTTGTTGGTTTATAGTCTATTTTATCAGAGACTAGGATTGCAACCCCTGCCTTTTTTTGTTTTCCATTTGCTTGCTAGATCTTCCTCCATCCCTTTATTTTGAGTCTATGTGTGTCTGTGCACGTGAGATGGGTTTCCTGAATACAGCACACTGATGGGTCCTGACTCCTTATCCAGTTTGCCAGTCTGTGTCTTTTAATTGGAGCATTTAGCCCATTTACATTTAACGTTAATATTGTTATGTGTGAATCTGATCCTGTCATTAAGATGTTAGTTGGTTATTTTGCTCGTTAGCTGACGCAGTTTCTTCCTAGCCTCGATGGTCTTTACAAGTTGGCATGCTTTTCAGGGGCTGGTACCGGTTGTTCCTTTCCATGTTTAGTGCTTCCTTCGGGAGTTCTTTTAGGGCAGGCCTGGTGGTGACAAAATCACTCAGCATTTGCTTGTCTGTAAAGTATTTTATTTCTCCTTCACTTATGAAGCTTAGTTTGGCTGGATATGAAATTGTAGGTTGAAAATTCTTTTCTTTAAGAATGTTGAATATCGGCCCCCACTCTCTTCTGGCTTGTAGAGTTTCTGCCGAGAGATCAGCTGTTAGTCTGATGGGCTCCCCTTTGTGGGTAACCCGACCTTTCTCTCTGGGTGCCCTTAACATTTTTTCCTTCATTTCAACTTTGGTGAATCTGACAATTATGTGTCTTGTAGTTGCTCTTCTCGAGGAGTATCTTTGTGGCGTTCTCTGTATTTCCTGAATCTGAATGTTGGCCTGCCTTGCTAGATTGGGGAAGTTCTCCTGGATAATATCTTGCAAAGTGTTTTCCAATTTGGTTCCATTCTCCCCGTCATTTTCAGGTACACCAATCAGACGTAGGTTTGGTCTTTTCACATAGTCCCAAATTTCTTGGAGGCTTTGTTCATTTCTTTTTATTCTTTTTTCTCTAAACTTCCCT
>NW_026660315.1:0-3165 GCF_009828535.3 Hylobates moloch | reverse complement strand
CACTCCACTTCCAATCACTGCATTCCATTCCATTCCATTCCATTCCATTCCATTCCTTTCCACAGCATTCCACTCCCCTCCTATACACTGCATTCCATTCCATTCCACTCGATTCCACTCTTCTCCAATCCACTCCACTCCACTCCACCTCATTCCATACCTTCCTATTCCAGTCCACTTCAATCCACTCTATTACATTCCAATCCATTCTATTCCACTTCACTCCACTCCATTCGTTTCTACTTCATTTCACTACCCTGCAATCCTCTCCACTCCTTTCCATTCCATTTCTTTCCATTCCCTTCCATTCCACTGCAGTCCTTTCCATTCAATTCCCTTCCATTCCATTACATTCCACTCCACTCCACTCCACTCCAATCCACTGCATTGTATTCCATTCCATTCCATTCAATTACTTTCCAATCCACTACACTTCACTCTTCCCCACTGCAATCCATTCCATTCCATATCATTCTATTCCACTCCATCTCACTCCACTAAACTCCACTCTACTCCATTCCATTCCATTCCTTCCCATTCCAGTCCACTATACTGCACTCCATTACATTACATTCCCTTCCACTTGAATCCACTCTCCTCTACTATGCTCGACTCCACCCCAATCCCTTTCATTACTTCCCATTCCACTCCACTCCACTCCACTCCACTCCATTCCATTCCATTCCATTCCATTCCATTCTGTTAACTTCCATTCCATTGCACTACATACCACTGCACTCCAATCCACTGTATTCCTTTCCATTCCATGCCATTGCATTGCACTCAATTCTATTCCACTCGAATCCACTCCGTTCTACTGCACTCCACTCCACTCCTTTCCATTCCACTCCAAACCACTCCACTCTAGTCTATTCCATTCCATTCCCTTCCATTCCATGCAACTCCATTCCATTCTTTTCTACTCTATTCCACTATGCTGCACTCCACTCCACTCCATTCCATTGCTTTTCATTCGATTGTGTTCCATTCCATTCCATTCCATTCCCTTCCATTTCTTTCCATTCCAATCCACTCCTCTCCCCTCCAATCCACTACATTCCATTCCATTCGATTCCATTCCCTTCCATTCCATTCCATTCCACTCCACTCCACTCCACATCATTCCTTTCTACACTATTCCACTACACTGCACCACAGTCCCCTCTATTCCATTCCATTCCATTCCATTCCACTAAAATCCACTGCATTCCATTCCATTCCATTCCATTCAATTCCATTCCGTTCCTTTTCATTCCAGTCAAATCCACTCTACTCCACTCCACTCCACTGAATTCCATTCCTTCCCAATCCACTCCACTCCATTGCACTCCTTTCCATTCCATTCCAATTCAATCCAATCCACTCCACTCCACTCCATTCGTTCCTACTCCTTTCCACTACACTGCACTCCACTCCACTCCATTCCATTCCTTTCCATTTCATTCCATTCCATTGCATCTCATTCCATTCTATTCCCTTCCATTCCACTCCATTCCACTCCATTCCAATGTACTGCATCAAATTCCATTCCATTCCATTTGATTAAATTCTTTGCCACTCAAATCCATTCTACTCCACTCCATTCCACTCCACTCCATTCCATTCATTCCCATTCCACCCCTCTCTACTCCACTCCATTCCGTTCGATTCCACTCCATTCTATTCCATTAAACTGTACTCCACTGCACTCCATTCCAGTCTTTTCTTCTCCATTCCACTATACTGCACTCCAATCCACTCCATGCCATTCCATTCCATTCTATTCCATTCCGTTCCATTCCATCCCATTCAATTCCATTCCATCCCATTCATTTCCATTCCATTCCTTTCCACTCCACTCTGCTACACTGCAATCCACTCCATTCCATTCCATTCCATTCCTTTCCACTCCACTTCACTCCATTCCTTTCTACTCCTTTCCACTATATTGCACTGTACTCCACTCTATTCTGTTCCATTCCAATCCATTCCATTCAATTCCATTCCGTTCCATTGCATTGCACTCAATTCGATTCCTTTCCCTTCCATTCCATTCCACTCCACTCCTCTCCAATACATTGCATTACATTGCATTCCATTCCATTCCACGCTATTCCATTCCGGTCTACTCGAATCCACTCTACTCCACTTCACTCCAATCATTCTGATTCCACTCCACTCCACTCCATTCCATTCCTTTCCATTCCAGTTAACTCCACTCCTCTCCACTCCATTCCTTTCTACTCCATTCCACTACTCTGCACCCACTCCACTCAGTTCTATTCCATTCCGTTTCTTTCCATTCCTTTCCATTCCATTCCACTCGTATCCACTCTAATGCACTGAACTCTATTCCATTCCATTGCCATACATGCCGCTCCTTTCTATTCCATTGCACTCGAATCCACTCCAGTCCACTCCATATCATTCCATTAAATTACGTTCCATTGCATTGCATTCCATTCCATTCCCTTCCTTTCCATTCCATTCCACTTCACTCCACTCCAATCCACAGCATTCCATTCTATGCCATTCCATTGCACTCAAATGCACTCTACTCCACTCCACTTCTCTCTACTCCACTCCACTCCTCTCTATTCCTTTCTACTTCATTCCTGTCCACTCCACTCCACCCCATTCCATTCCTTTCCATTCTATTCCATTTCATTCCATTCCCTTCCTTTCCATTCCATTCCACTCCTCTCCACTCCATTCCAGTTAATTGCAATCCATTTCATTGCATTCCATTTCATTTCAGTCAAATCAAGTCTACTCCACTCCACTCAATGGCACTCCATTCCTTCCCTTTCCACTCCACTCCATTCCATTCCTTTCTACTCCATTTCACTACACTGCATTCCACTCGGCTCCACTCCATTCCATTCCATTCCATTCAATTCAGTTCAGTTCCACTGCATTTCATTCCATCCATTCCCTTAAGTTCCATTCCACTCCACTCCACTGCACTCCACTTCAATCCACTGAATTCCCTTCCCTTTCATTCCATTCCACTCGAATCCACACCGCTCCACTCCACTCCAATGCACTCCACTCTACTCCATTCCATTCCTTCCCATTCAACTCCACTGCACTCCACTCCATTCCTTTCCACTCTATTGTACTCCACTCCACGGCAGTGCACTCCATTCCTTTCTACTCCTTTCCACTACACTTCATTCTACTCCA
>NW_026660314.1:0-3166 GCF_009828535.3 Hylobates moloch | reverse complement strand
GAGTGGTCGTGGACATCCAGGCACTGAAGGCAGCTGCGACGTCAGTGAGTGTTGGCCTGGGGAGGACAGAATGGAGGTGTGGGCGGCAGTGTCCGTGATGAGATCTCAGAGCGCTGCATGGCCCAGGCATGTCACATCCTTCTCTGTGTCTTTTCTTCATTTACTGTGTTGTTATTTTTAAAAAAGAGAAGACAAGAGTTGTAGAAAAAGCCTCTGTAGAAGCCAGTTTTTAAACCATCCTAGCCACGCATGCCACTTGCTGGGGTAGACCAGGGGCTTCTGCCGGGCCTTGGCCTTTCTGCCTTGGGGGTGGACAGGAGGTGGAAGCCCAGGACTCAGTGCAGTCTGTCCACTGCCCTGTGTGAGGATGCAGCGGGCAGAGGGCACTGATGGGATCCAGCTCAGGCTGGGGCTGCAGCATCTCTGCCTCCATCTCAACAACCCTCACAGGCTATGAAGGACCTGGACCTGCCTCAAATGCCAGGGGAGGGCACTGAGGCCCCAGAAGGTCCTTCCCAGCATCTTCAAAGCAACAGGATTTTGTGCCTGCAGACCCTTCTTTGGGGCACACACCACTGACCCTGACCAGGACACCTAGAATTCCCAGCACCCCAGGCCCAGAATGGACCTGGCCTGTGGTGGGGAGGTAAGTACCAGTGGACAATTGGATCCAAAGGAAGACACAGGTTCAAACACTGAAACCAATCAGATTCTCCCATGGCCTTCCTGCTATCAGAAGACACTGGTGCAGGGGTGGTTGCTATGTACAGGGCAGAGCCACCCAATCCCCACGCAGGCACTGTGTCCTGCCACACTGGCCTCCTCCTGGACATCACATCGGGCCAACCAGAGGACAGGAATAGGAATGCCCACGCACCCCCATCAACTCTGCAGACACAGAACCAGGCACAGCTCTTGGGAGGAGTCAGATGAGCTGCTCAAAGCCCGGGAGGGACCCGCACAGTGGTCAGCGTGGCAGGGACGGTGCTTTAGCCAAGGCAGGGATGGCAGGAGACTCACTCGGGATCCTCAAGGAGGCCGCTGCATTTCTGTGCTCTTTCCAGATAACAAGGACGTGTCGGTGATGATGAGCGAGATGGACGTGAACGCCATCACAGGCACGCTGAAGCTGTACTTCCGTGAGCTGCCCGAGCCCCTCTTCACTGACGAGTTCTACCCCAGCTTCGCAGAGGGCATCGGTGAGCACTGGAGGCCTTGGCCTCGTGGGAGACGTCTCCTCCACGTGCACTGCTGCCCTCAGAGGCTGTGAAAAGTGAGGTGTGGGAACCTGAGCTGTGTCCCCTCTGCCACGGTCGGCGTTTTAACCCAACCTCAAAAAGCAGGGGACCAAAACTGAGCCTGTCCTGGAAGGCTGTGCCCATCCCCAGAGGGCTCCCCATCCCTATTCCTCGAGGAGACCAAGAGGGTGAAATGGTCAGCACTGCCCTGCTGTAGGGTCCTAAAGTCTGCTGTCCTTCCTGCAGACCAGGGCTAAACAACGGCATTCAGGTGCTCTAGCCAAGGGTCCTGGCCCAGTCAAGCACAAGTTCAAACCTGGGCTGACCCTTAGTCAACCTGGAGGCTGATGTCTAAAGTGGGTGTAGTGTGTGCAGCGCCTGTATCCTCCACATCACCCTTAGAGCAGGTTTGCCTCCCGGGCCCATACACAGAGGACCTGGTCTCCCAGCCTGCAGGTGCCCCTGTGGTGTCCAGGACGACGAGGGGGTCTCTGCATACTTGGTGGGGCTGGAGCCTCCCACTTCCCACCTCCTTGTGTCCCTCACTCCCCTGTTTCATTCCATGCCGAGCCTCCCCTGCCTTGGGCTCCCCTGGGGAGGGGGTGGTGGTAGGAGTTGCCCAAGGGCAGCTCTGCCCATGAGCAGCTGCTCTAGCGGCTCCTCCTGCTGCTGTTCGCCGCGTGCTGCTGACCCCTGTGAGGTAGAGAACAGGCGTTCAGGTGGCTCACACCCACACAGGTGCCCCTCACACGGTCCTCACTGGTGGCCAGCGCTGTGGGTGTGACGATGTGACGAGCCTAAACTGCGCAAGGACTCCTGTCCCAGGCGCTCCATGTGACCACCTCGGGAGAGGTCTCCGGCTTGTTGTAACCCAGAGGAGTAACCCACCGCCTCCTGCAGCTCTTTCAGACCCGGTTGCAAAGAAGAGCTGCATGCTCAACCTGCTGCTATCCCTGCCGGAGGCCAACCTGCTCACCTTCCTTTTCCTTCTAGACCACCTGGAAAGGTAGCCTAGCTCTCTTGTGGCTGCCCAGGACTCCAGGTCTCCCGGCCGTGGGGTGCCCCTCTGCTCCCACCAGACCCCCAGCACCAAGGACCTTTTCCCCTGACCCCTGTCTGCAGTAACTTGCTGCTTCTAAGGAATAGCACCACTGCCACCCCCGCCCCTGCCTCTCCTCTTTGCCACCCTCCTCCCTGCCTCTCCTCTTTGCCACCCTCCTCCCTCTGCACTGTGGCCTTAACAAAGAGCTCAGAGCTTTGGCCATGGCCAGCAGTGCACTTAGACCCCTCTCTTCCCTCCCAACCACATCATGAAGACCTCCCCACCAGCCCAGACTGGCCCCTAGTCCTGGGCCACTGAGACCCAGAAGTACCAGGGCTGAAGTCAGCTTGCAGCACAGCCAGGGTCGAGGTCACTCCCTCCCTGAAGACTCCAGCACGGCACAGCCCCTCTGCCTCTCTCCTGGTGGTGGCATTGTAATGACACCCTCTGCTCTGGTCCTCTACAGGGTGGCAGAGAAGGAGGCAGTCAATAAGATATCCCTTCACAACCTCGCCAGTGTCTTTGGCCCCAAGCTGCTCCAGCCTTCCGAGAAGGAGAGCAAGCTCCCTGCCAATCCAAGCCAGCCTATCACAATGACTGACAGCTGGTCCTTGGAGGTCATGTCCCAGGTATGGGAAGACAGGCTCCAGCCCATGCCACCCCAGCCTGACAGAGGTGGCCTCTGCCTGCCCCACCCCCAGTCCTGCCCATCTTCCTACTTGCATCGTATGTGGTGGTGGCTGAGATTCAGAGAGAGGGACTTGCCTAGGTTCGCATGGATGGGAGTGATAGGGGATGCCCAGGCCACCTCCTGGTCCTGTGGATGCACCTTGCTGGGGGCTTAAAACCACCCCAAGTGTTCGGGTGTGGCGGCTCATGCCTGTAA
>NW_026660313.1:0-3166 GCF_009828535.3 Hylobates moloch | reverse complement strand
GGCATCATTTCTGAGGGCTCTGTTCTGTTCCATTGATCTATGTCTCTGTTGTGGTACCAGTACCATGCTGTTTTGGTTACTGTAGCCTTGTAGTATAGTTTGAAGTCAGGTAGCGTGATGCCTCCAGCTTTGTTCTTTTGGCTTAGGATTGACTTGGCGATGCGGGCTCTTTTTTGGTTCCATATGAACTTTAAAGTAGTTTTTTCCAATTCTGTGAAGAAAGTCATTGGTAGCTTGATGGGGATGGCATTGAATCTATAAATTACCTTGGGCAGTATGGCCATTTTCACGATATTGATTCTTCCAACCCATGAGCATGGAATGTTCTTCCATTTGTTTGTATCCTCTTTTATTTCATTGAGCAGTGGTTTGTAGTTCTCCTTGAAGAGGTCCTTCACATCTCTTGTAAGTTGGATTCCTAGGTATTTTATTCTCTTTGAAGCAATTGTGAATGGGAGTTCACTCATGATTTGGCTCTCTGTTTGTCTGTGATTGGTGTACAAGAATGCTTGTGATTTTTGTACATTGATTTTGTATCCTGAGACTTTGCTGAGTTGCTAATCAGCTTAAGGAGATTTTGGGCTGAGACAATGGGGTTTTCTAGATATACAATCATGTCATCTGCAAACAGGGACAATTTGACTTCCTCTTTTCCTAATTGAATACCCTTTATTTCCTTCTCCTGCCTGATTGCTCTGGCCAGAACTTCCAGCACTATGTTGAATAGGAGCGGTGAGAGAGGGCATCCCTGTCTTGTGCCAGTTTTCAGAGGGAATGCTTCCAGTTTTTGCCCATTCAGTATGATATTGGCTGTGGGTTTGTCATAGATAGCTCTTATTATTTTGAGATACATCCCATCGATACCTAATTTATTGAGAGTTTTTAGCATGAAGGTTGTTGAATTTTGTCAAAGGCCTTTTCTGCATCTATTGAGATAATCATGTGGTTTTTGTCTTTGGTTCTGTTTATATGCTGGATTACATTTATTGATTTGCATATGTTGAACCAGCCTTGCATCCCAGGGATGAAGCCCACTTGATTATGGTGGATAAGCATTTTGATGTGCTGCTGGATTCGGTTTGCCAGTATTTTATTGAGGATTTTTGCATCAATGTTCATCAAGGATATTGGTCTGAAATTCTCTTTTTGGGTTATGTCTCTGCCAGGCTTTGGTATCAGGACGATGCTGGCTTCATAAAATGTGTTAGGGAGGATTCCCTCTTTTTCTATCCGTTGGAATAGTTTCAGAAGAAGTGGTACCAGTTCCTCCTTGTACCTCTGGTAGAATTCGGCTGTGAATCCATCAGGTCCTGGACTCTTTTTGGTTGGTAAGCTATTGATTATTGCCACAATTTCAGAACCTGTTATTGGTCTATTCAGAGATTCAACTTCTTCCTGATTTAGTCTTGGGAGGGTGTATTTGTCGAGGAATTTATCCATTTCTTCTAGATTTTCTAGTTTATTTGCATAGAGGTGTTTGTAGTATTCTCTGATGGTAGATTGTATTTCTGTGGGATCGGTGGTGACATCCCCTTTTTCATTTTTTATTGCATCTATTTCATTCTTCTCTCTTTTCTTCTTTATTAGTCTTGCTAGTGGTCCATCAATTTTGTTGATCTTTTCAAAAAACCAACTCCTGGATTCATTAATTTTTTGAAGGGTTTTTTGTGTCTCTATTTCCTTCAGTTCTGCTCTGATTTTAGTTATTTCTAGCCTTCTGCTAGCTTTTGAATGTGTTTGCTCTTGCTTTTCTAGTTCTTTTAATTATGATGTTAGGGTGTCAATTTTGGATCTTTCTTGCTTTCTCTTGTGGGCATTTAGTGCTATAAAGTTCCCTCTACACACTGCTTTGAACATGTCCCAGAGATTCTGGTATATTGTGTCTTTGTTCTCGTTGGTTTCAAAGAACATCTTTATTTCTGCCTTCATTTCATTATGTATCCAATAGTCATTCAGGAGCAGGTTGTTCAGTTTCCATGTAGTTGAGCGGTTTTGAGTGAGTTTCTTAATCCTGAGTTCTAGTTTGATTGCATTGTGGTCTGAGAGACAGTTTTTTATAATTTCTGTTCTTTTACATTTGCTGAGGAGAGCTTTACTTCCAACTATGTGGTCAATTTTGGAATCGGTGTGGTGTGGTGCTGAAAAAAATGTATATTCTGTTGATTTGGGGTGGAGAGTTCTGTAGATGTCTATTAGGTCCACTTTGTATAGAGCTGAGTTCAATTCCTTGATATCCTTGTTAATTTTCTGTCTCGTTGATCTGTCTAATGTTGACAGTGGGGTGTTAAAATCTCCCATTATTATTGTGTGGGAGTTTAAGTCCCTTTGTAGGTCACTCAGGACTTGCTTTATGAATCTGGGTGCTCCTGTGTTGGGTGCATATATATTTAGGATAGTTAGCTCTTCTTGTTGAATTGATCCCTTTACCATTATGTAATGGCCTTCTTTGTCTCTTTTGATCTTTGTTGGTTTAAAGTCTATTTTGTCAGAGACTAGGATTGCAACCCCTGCCTTTTTTTGTTTTCCATCTGCTTGATAGATCTTCCTCCATCCCTTTATTTTGAGTCTATGTGTGTCTCTGCACGTGAGATGGGTTTCCTGAATACAGCACACTGATGGGTCCTGACTCCTTATCCAGTTTGCCAGTCTGTGTCTTTTAATTGGAGCATTTAGCCCATTTACATTTAACGTTAATATTGTTATGTGTGAATCTGATCCTGCCATTATGATGTTAGTTGGTTATTTTGCTCGTTAGTTAATGCAGTTTCTTCCTAGCCTTGATGGTCTTTACAATTTGGCATGTTTTTGCAGTGGCTGGTATTGGTTGTTCCTTTCCATGTTTAGTGCTTCCTTCAGGAGCTCTTTTAGGGCAGGCCTGGTGGTGACAAAATCACTCAGTGTTTGCTTGTCTGTAAAGTATTTTATTTCTCCTTCACTTATGAAGCTTAGTTTGGCTGGCTATGAAATTCTGGGTTGAAAATTCTTTTCTTTAAGAATGTTGAGTATCGGCCCCCACTCTCTTCTGGCTTGTAGAGTTTCTGCCGAGAGATCAGCTGTTAGTCTGATGGGCTTCCCTTTGTGGGTAACCCGACCTTTCTCTCTGGCTGCCCTTAACATTTTTTCCTTCATTTCAACTTTGGTGAATCTGACAATTATGTGTCTTGGA
>NW_026660312.1:1210-3166 GCF_009828535.3 Hylobates moloch | reverse complement strand
CTAGCCTGAATGACAGAGCGAGACTCCATCTCAAAAAAAAAAAAAAATTAGGGGGGTGTGGTGGCATGCATCTGTAGTCCCAGCTACTTGGGAGGCCGAGGTGAGAGGATGGATTGAGCCCGGGAGGTCAAGCTTGCAGTAAACCCTGATTATGCCACTGTACTCCAGCCTGGGTGACAGAGTGAGACCCTGTCTCACAAATAAATAAATAAATACACACAAAGGATGGGTGGAAAAAGTGACAAGACGACTGAAGGCACAGTGAGCAGGGACTTCTCCAGGGTGTCAGGGACCATGGCAGTAGAGGAGAAGAGAAAAGGCAGCAAGGCTGGGTTGTGTGAGGCTCTGAATGCCAGGGCCAGGAGGCAGGAGTTTGACAGGCAGGAGGGGGCATGAAAGGTAGATGCAGACTGGAGAGAGAGATGGAGATTCCCCCTACCTGCGCCTACACTTGCATCCTTACCTCTGCCCTGGCAGGCAAAATGCCAGGCCTGCATGGAGGTCCCCAGCGCACCTTCGGCTCCATCTACCACCTACGCACAGCACACTGGGTCTTGTCCCCAGGCCCTGGAGCAGTTCCTCTGCTGCCCTCAGCCGAGTTCCCAGAGGAAGCTTCTACCCTGGAGTGGACTCTCCTGGGCCCTGGGTCTTCTCCTTGTGTGCGTCCCCCTCACCAACCTGAGCTCAGCTGAGCAGCCATGCTGGCAGAGACCCTCACAATCATTCCCACAGCCCTTACAGCTCTAGGGTCACACAGTCTCAGGCTTCATTCCAGTTATAATAAAGTCACATAATCTCCTCAAACTTCAGTTTCCTCACCTCAAAATGGACATAATACCAAGTTTCTTTTTTTCCTTTTTTTTTTTTTTTTTTTGGGGGGGGTTTTGTTTTTTTCCCCGGGGGGGGGGGGTTGGGGGGATCTCGGCTCACTGCAAGCTCCGCCTCCCAGGTTCACGCCATTCTCCTGCCTCAGCCTCCCAAGTAGCTGGGACTACAGGCGCCCGCCAACCATGCCCGGCTAAGTTTTTGTATTTTTAGTAGAGACGGGATTTCACCGTGTTAGCCAGGATGGTCTCGATCTCCTGACCTCATGATCTGCCGGCCTCAGTCTCCCAAAGTGCTGGCATTACAGGTGTGAGCCACCGCGTCTGGCTCTTTTCTTTCTTTTTTAAGACGGAGTCTCACTCTGTTGCCAGGCTGGAGTAGAGTGGCGCCATCTCGGCTCACTGCAACTTCTGATTCCTTGGTTCAAGCGATTCTCCTGCCTCAGCCTCCCGAGTAGCTGGGATTACAGGCACGAGCCACCAAGCCCAGCTAATTTTTGTATTTTTAGTAGAGATGGGGTTTCACCATGTTGGCCAGGATAGTCTCAATCTCCTGACCTCGTGATCCACCTGCCTTGGCCTCCCAAAGTGCTGCGATTACAGGTGTGAGTTTTTTTTTGAGACGGAGTTTTGCTCTTGTTGCCCAGGCTGGAGTATGCAGTGGCGTGATCTCAGCTCCCTGCAACCTCCGCCTCCCAGTTTCAAGCAATTCTGCCTCAGCCTCCCAAGTAGCTGGGATTACAGGCACCTGCCACCATACCCAGCTAGTTTTTGTATTTTTAGTAGAGACAGGGTCTCACCATGTTGGCCAGGCTGGTCTCAAACTCCTGACCTTGTGATCTACCTGCCTCGGCCTCTCAAAGTGCTGGGATTACCAGCGTGAGCCACTGTGCCTGGCCTGTGCCTGATATTCTTTCAGGCACTGGGGCTTCAGCAGTAAATCACATAGACAAGGTCCCTGTTCTCAAGGGTTTCCATTCTAGAGGGGGAAAATGAATGTAAAAATGAAGTCGTTTCACATTATGGCAAATGTTGTGAAATTATAAATAGGATAAGGTAACAGGGTGACATAACAGAGTAACTGGAGGTGGAAGAGTGATTTTAATTGTTTTTTTTTTTTTTTTTTTTTTTG
>NW_026660312.1:0-1110 GCF_009828535.3 Hylobates moloch | reverse complement strand
CCTCTCAGGTTCAAGCAGTTCTCCTGCCTCTGCCTCCTGCGTAGCTGGGATTATAGGCACCCGCCACAAGGACTGGCTAATTTTTGTATTTTATTAGAGACAGGGTTTTCCCATGTTGGCTAGGCTGGTCTCAAACTCCTGACCTCAAGTGATCCACCTGCCTTGGCCTCCAAAAATGCTGGGATTAAAGGCGTGAGCCACGGCACCCAGCCAAGAGAGTGATTTTGGATAAGGTGGTCAGGGACCTTGTCTCTGAGGTGTCATTTGAGCTGAGACCTGAAGAATGCGGAGCCAAGCCATGCTAAGAGGTAGGGAAAGGGTGTTCCACAGAGCAGAAACAGCAAGTGCAAAGGCCCTGAGGCAGGAAGAGCTTGCTCTGTGGGGAGGCTGGAGTGGCTGCAGCAGGAGGAGCAGGGAGGAAAGAGGCATGGCTACTGGGGGTCCTCAAGGACCTTGGGAGAAGTCTGGCTTGAATTCCAAGGGCTGTAGAAAACCATCAGAGGGGCTGGGTGCGATGGCTCATGCCTGTAATCCCAGCACTTTGGGAGGCTGAGGTGGGCGGATCACCTGAGGTCAGGAGTTTGAGACCAGCCTGACCAACATGGAGAAACCCTGTCTCTACTAAAAATACAAAAGTAGCTGGGCGTGGTGGCACGTGCCTGTAATCCCAGCTACCCAGGAGGCTGAGGCAGGAGAATTGCTTGAACCCGGGAGGCGGAGGTTGCTGTGAGCCAAGATGGCGCCACTGCACTCCAGACTGGGCAACAAGAGCGAAACTCCATCTCAAAAAAATAAACAAAAAACAAACAAACAGGCCGGGCGCAGTGGCTCACGCCTGTAATCCCAGCACTTTGGGAGGCCGAGGTGGGCGGATCACCTGAGGTTGGGAGTTTGAGACCAGCCTGACTAACATGGAGAAACCTCATCTCTACTAAAAATACAAAATTAGCCTGGCGTGGTGGTGCGTGCCTGTAATCCCAGCTTCTCGGGGGGCTGAGGCAGGAGAATCGCTTGAACCCGGGAGGCGGAGGTTGCGGTGAGCCGAGATCATGTCATTGCACTCCAGCCTGGGCAACAAGAGCAAAACTCCGTCTCAAAAAAAAAAAACAA